>NW_022329678.1:0-20959 GCF_002776525.5 Piliocolobus tephrosceles | reverse complement strand
GTTTAGGGAAGAACATAAAAGACCTGATGAAGCTGAAAAACACAGCATGAGAACTTTTTGAAGCACATACAAGTATCAATAGCTGAATCAATCAAGCAGAAAAAAGGATATCAGAAATTGAAGATAAATTTAAAGAAATAAAGTGTGAAGACAAGATTAGAGAAAAAAGAATGAAAAGGAACAAACAAAACCTCCAATAAATATGGGGCTATGTGAAAAGACCAAACCTACATTTGACTGGTGTACCTAAAAGTGATGGGGAGAGTGGAACCATGTTGGAAAACACACTTCAGGATATTATCCAGGAGAACTTCCCCAACCAAGCAAGACAGGCCAACGTTCAAATTCAGGAAATACAGAAAACACCACTAAGATACTCCTCAAGAAGAGCAACCCCAAGACACATAATCATCAGATTCACCAAGGTTGAAATGAAGAAGAAACTGTTAAGGGCAGCCAGAGAGAAAGGTTAAGTTATCCACAAAGGGAAGCACATCAGACTAACAGCAGATCTCTCTGCAGAAACCCTACAAGCCAGAAGAGAGTGGGGGCCAATATTCAACATTCTTAAAGAAAATAATTTGCCACCCAGAATTTCATATCCAGCCAAAAACTTAGCTTCGTAAGTGAAGGAGAAATAAAATCCTTTACAGACAAGCAAATGCTGAAGGATTTTGTCACCACCAGGCCTGCCTTATACAACCGCCTGAGGAAAGCACTATATACGGAAAGGAAAATCCAGTACCAGCCACTGCAAAAACAAACCAAAATGTAAAGACCATTGACACTATGAAGAAACTGCATCAGTTAATGGGCAAAATAACCAGCTGGCATCACAATGACAGGATCAAATTCAAACATAACCATATTAACCTTAAATGTTATTGGGCTAAATACCCAAATAAAAGGCACAGACTGGCAAATTGGATAAAGAATCAAGACCCATCAGTGTGCTGTATTCAAGAGACCCATCTCACGTGAAGAGACACAAATAGGCTCAAAATAAAGGGATGGGGGAGGATTTACCAAGCAAATGGAAACCAAAAAAAAAAAAAAAAAGAAAGAAAAAGAAAAGAAAAGAAAAACCAAAAAAGAAAACAGGGGTTGCAATCCTAGTCTCTGATGAAACAGACTTTAAACCAGCAAAGAACAAAAAAAGACAAAGAAGGGTAGTACTTAATGGTATAGGGATTAATGCAACAAGAAGAGCTAACTATCTTAAATGTATAGGCACCCAATGCAGGAGCACCCAGATTCATAAAGCACACTCTTAGAGACCTACAAAGAGACTTAGACTCCCACACAATAATAGAGGGAGACCTTAAAGCCTCACTATCAATATTAGATCAATGAGACAGAAAATTAACAAGGATATTCAGGACTTGAACTCAGCTCTGTACCAAGTAGACCTAATAGACATCTGCAGAACTCTCCACCCCAGATCAAGAGAATATACATTCTTCTCTGCACCACACAACACTTATTCTAAAATCGACCACATAATTGGAAGTAAAACACTCATCAGCAAATGCAAAAGATCAGAAATCATAACAAACACTCTCTCAGACCCCAGTGCAATCAAGTTAGAACTCAGGATTAAAAATCCCACTCAAAACCACACAACTACATGAAAACTGAGCAACCTGCTCCTGAATGACTACTGAGTAAATAACAAAATTAAGGCAGAAATAAATACGTTCTTTGAAACCAATGAGAACAAAGACAAAACATACCAGAATCTCTGGGACACAGATAAAGCAGTGTTTAGGAGGAAAATGATAGCACTAAATGCCCACAGGAGAAACAAAAACCTGAAATCTATACCCTAGCATCACAATTAAAAGAACTAGAGAAGCAAGAGCAAACAAATTCAAAAGCTAGCAGAAGACAAGAAATAACTAAGATCAGAGCAGAATTGAAGGATATTGAGTCATGAAAAACCCTTCAAAACAACAGTGAATCCAGGAGCTGATTTTTTGAAAAGATTAACAAAATAGATAGACCCTAGCCATACTAATAAAGAAAAAAAGAGAAGAATCAAATAGACATAATAAAAAATGACAAAAGGGAGATCATCACTGATCCCACAGAAATACAAACTATCATGAGAGAATACTACAAACACCTCTACGCAAATAAACTAAAAGATCTAGAAGAAATGGATAAATTCCTGGACTCATATACCCTCCCAAGACTTAACCAGGAAGAAGCCAAATCCCTGAATAGACCAATAACAAGTTTGAAATTGAGGCAGTAATTAATAGCCTACCAACCAAAAAAGCCAGGACCAGATGAATTCACAGCTAAATTCTACAGGAGGTACAAAGATGAGCTGGTACCATTCTTTCTGAAACTATTCCAAACAATAGAAAAAGAGGGACTCCTCCCTAACTCATTTTATGAGTTATTATATTTATGAGGCCAGCATCATTCTGATATCAAAACCTTGCAAAGATGCAACAAAAAAGAAAATTTCAGGCCAATATCCCTGATGAACATGGATGCAAAAATCCTCAATAAAATACTGGCAAACCAAAACCAGCAGCACATTAAAAAGCTTATCCACCAAGATCAAGTTGGCTTCATTCCTGGGATGCAAGGCTGGTTCAACATACACAAATCAATAAATGTAACCCATCACAGAAACAAAACCAATGACAAAAACCACATGGTTATCTCAATAGATGCAGAAAAGGCATTTGATAAAATTCAACACCCCTTCATGCTAAAAAACTCTCAATAAACTAGATATTGATGGAATGTATCTCAAAATAATAAAAGCTATTTATGACAAACCCACAACCAATATTATACTGAATGGGCAAAAGCTAGAAGCATTCCCTTTGCAAATTGGCACAAGACAAGGATGCCATCTCTCACCACTCCTCTTCAACATAGTATTGGAAGTTCTGGTCAGGTCAGGCCAGAGAAAAAAATAAAACATGTTCAAATAGGAAGAAAGGAAGTCAAAATATCTCTGTTTGCAGATGACATGATTGTATTTTTAGAAAACCCCATTGTCTCAGCCCAAAAACTCCTTAAGCTGATAAACAACTTCAGCAAAGTCTCAGGATACAAAATCAATGTTCAAAAATTACAAACGTTCCTATACAGCAATAATAGACAACAGAACCAAATCATGAGCAAACTTCCATTCACAACTGCTGCAAAGAGAATAAAATACCTAAGAATACCACTTAAAAGGGACGTGAAGGATCTCTTCAAGGAGAACTACAAACCACTGCTCAAGGAAATATGAGAGGACACAAACAAATGGAAAAACATTCCATTCTCATGGATAGGAGGAATCAATATCATGAAAATGGCCATAATACCCAAAGTAATTTATAGATTCAATGCTGTTCCCATTAAGCTACCATTGAATTTCTTCACAGAATTAGGAAAAACTACTTTAAATTTCATATGGAACCAAAAAAGAACCCAAATGGCCAAGACAATCCCAAGCAAAAAGAACAAAGCTGGAGGCATCACGCTACATGACTTCAAACTATACTACGAGACTACAGTAGCCAAAACAGCATGGTACTGGTACGAAAAGAGATATATAGACCAATGGAACAAAACAGAGGCCTCAGAAATAACACCATACCTCTACAACTATCTCATCTTTGACAATCTGACAAAAACAAGCAATGGGGAAATGATTCCCTATTTAATAAATGGGAAAACTGGCTGGCCATATGCAGAAAACTGAAACTGGACCCCTTCCTTACACCTTACACAAAAATTAACTCACGATGGAGCAAACACTTAAATGTAAGACCTAAAACCAGAAAAACCCTTGAAGAAAACCTAGGCAATACCATTCAGGACAGAGGCATGGGCAAAGACTTCAAGACTAAAACACCCAAAGCAATTGCAACAAAAGCCAAAATTGATAAATGGGATCTAATTAAACTAAAGAGCTTCTGCACAGGAAAAGAAACTCATGAGAGTGAACAGGCAACCTACAGAATGGGAGAAAATGTTTGCAATCTGTCCATCTGACAAAGGGATAATATCCAGAATCTACAAGGAACATAAACAAATTTATAAAAAAAAAAAATTTAAAAAAAATAGGAAAGTGGGCAAAGGATGTGAACAGACACTTTTTAAAAGAAGACATTTATGTGGTCAAGAAACATATGGAAAAAGCTCATCATCCTTGGTCATTAGAGGAATGCAAATGAAAACCACAATGAGATACCATTTCATGCCATTTAGAATGGTGATCATTAAAAAGTCAGGAAACAACAGATGCTGGAGAGGATGGGGAGAAATAGAAAAGCTTTTACACTGTTGGTGGGAGTGTAAATTAGTTCAACCATTGTGGAAGACAGTGTGGTGATTCTTCAAGGATCTAGAACTAGAAATAGCATTTGACCCAGCAATCCCATTACTGGGTATATAACCAAAGGATTGTAAATCATTCTACTATAAAGACACATGCACGTGTATGTTTATTGCAGCTCTATTCACAATAGCAAAGACTTGGAACCAACCCATATGCCCATCAATGTTATACTGGATAAAGAAAATATGGCACATATACCCCATTGAATACAGTGATAAAAAATAATCAGTTCATGCTCCTTGCAGGGACATGAATGAAGCTGGAAACCATCATTCTCAGCAAACTAACACAGGAACAGAAAAGCAAACACTGCATATTCTCACTCACAAGTAGGAGTTGAACAATGAAAACATATGGGCACAGGGAGGGGAACATCACACATCAGGGCCTGTCAGGGGGTTGGGTGCTAGGGGAGGGATAGCATTAGGAGAAATACCTAATGTAGATGACAGGTTGATGGGTGCAGCAAACCACCATGGCATATGTATACCTATGTAACAAACCTGCACGTGCTGCACATGTTCTCAGAACTTAAAGTATAAAAAGCAAATGCTTTTAAAATGCTAATTAAATAACTGGAAACACCTCAGTTAAATGCCACCAGGATGCCTATTATATACCTCCATAAGAGATCTGTATTATTTCTTTATTTTAAAGCATTGTGCTCATAAACATAGAGTAAATAAGATGTTTATTATAGTGGGAGGGGACACAGGGATGTTGTGTGTAGGTATGGAGTGGAGGGGTTGCTAATTTAAATTCTAGCTTAAAATGATCAATTTTAAATTATTCAGCTCAGAATATCTATTTATAAGTAAATCTTTGTTCAATCACTCTGAATAGCTACTTGACAGTATTTCAAAGATGTCCTGTCCTTTCACCAACCATTTCATTTCCAGAAAACTTTCTAAGGAAATACCCAGAAAGCCATTCAAAACCATAGGTGTAAAGATAGTCATTGAAGCTGTATTCTAAATGTGCAATAACATCTAAATCAGTTTTGTATTAGATGTATGCCATCTGATGAGGCATTATTCAGAAATGTTTAATGATAATTTTAAAGGATAGTTAATTATACAAATGCAATACATATATCATTTATGGCTTTGTTATAATATTATATTTTGGGGAGAAGATATAAAACCATATTTTCAGTTTTATTTCAATTTTATAAAAATACACATCCATATAAAAATAGACTAAAGGGAATATATTAAATGTTAAATGAGGTTATTTTGTATTATAGTATAATAAATAATGATTGTAATTTTATTTCCTTTTGGTGGTTCCATGACAGTTTACAAAATTTTTTAAATTTGCTAAAATCTAGTAAATTTCTAATTTGGGGGAAATAAATATGTCACTTGAGAGACAGGGAGAGAAATAAAGAGAAAGCAGAGAAGCAACCTTGTTAATTGAGCATGATAATGACTTCACACTTTAATAAATAATATTCTAGTTGATGACAGAAACCTACAATAACTGAGTCTAAGAGAAGCTAACCCAGTCACATATTAAGACTCTAACTTTGTAGAGTTATGCTCACGCAGAGCAAAAGAAAGCTGACAAATAAGAAAATATAACATAGCCAAGTTTCAAAATAAGCCCCAAAACATAGAGTTGTATATGTTCTTCATAAGCTAAGCTGACAGTAGTCAGCTATTTGAATTGTTTGTGTTTTCTTGCCACTGAAATCATTTTACAAAAGTATCAAATTCATTTGTTTAAAATATTTTTTACTCCATGTTTAGCACTTAATGTAATTTATTTTAAACCTTTTATTTCTAGATTTTTTTTTCTTGTTCCAAAATTAATAGAGTAGCTAGATTTCAATGGGTGCCTATACAAAAGCCCCTGTAAATTCGATTTCCCAAGGCATAAATAAATGTCAATAATTCTCATATGTCTAAAGAGGGAGCTATTGACTAAGAATGACTGGACTATGTCAAATTGAATAAAGATATTTCTCAATTCACAGAGAACTCTCATACATGTTACTAATTGATTTTGATTCTATTGATACTTAATTGAAAAAAAGTACATCACTTTATGAATCAATACCACTACTATGAATCTGAAATACAGTTTTTCCATTGGCATCATTTTTCTAGCCACAATAGTTTCTCATCCCTACACTGGTCCCTACCCTTACTGTAAATTGCTGCCAAAATAATCTTCCATTTTTCACAAGTATTATATCTGCATGGGTTCTATGAAAAAGTACTATGGCATTTTCCACATTTCCACTATCCATCCTCTTTGCAATATTCATAAATTATAATATTATATTATCAATATGCTTAGCCTTTAAAAGCTGAGCCAGAAACTAGACTTTGGGAAGATTTGTTTTCAAAATCAATCCATTATATAATTTTGAATTACAATGGATGATAATATACTAAAGAAGAAATTTCATACTAAGTAAGTAGGTTGAGTAGTAACAATTTCTGAAGCATGAGTTATGCATAGTACATATGTACACCTATTAAAATAAAGATGGCCAACTTCAGATACTGGTTATTTCAACCTAGTGATTTATAAGTATAAGTAATATTTCTGACAGATTTTCATAAAATATAATCAAGACTGTTTCTGGCACTTACAATCCTGAATACTAAAAAGTTTTCAGAGAGTCATGACGAGCACAACACAATTTCTGTTTCTAAAACACTGCAGAAATACGGTATCAGTGAATTTGCAGGTGATGCTCCTTTGAAAAGAACGTCATACATTGACTGGCATCTTCCTCTTTTCACAGGGAAAATTAAACATCTTGAGAAATCTACCCAGATAATTTTTATTTTCCCAAAGAAGATATTTTTCATGAAATGACTGACTATGATTTGTGATACAGGTCACACCACTGCTTTCTTCCTATCTACGTCGGAATCACTATGTGAGGTGATTTTGGTAACTGTCAGAATTCAGTGCAAAGCAATGTTTCCTTCCAGTTTGATTTCGATAAGCTCTCAAAATCTTCTAAGGCACTCTACTAGGATTTCAAGTTAGCAAGATACTATTAATCAAATTTCTTAAAAAATAATTAATGAAAACATAATAAAAGTACATTGGCAATAAAACTTGAGCAGTTAAACATTCAAATGATAAAGAATCATTTGCATTACTGAAAAAGACATAAATTAATCACATACTTGAATATAGAATGTAATAAAGTGACTCTACATTAAACGTAGAATTTAAAATTTATTTTCAGTGTGATTAAATTTAACCAAAAATTTAATATTTAAATATTTAAGAGAAAAACTGAGAATGTACCTTTACAATTGGTAATAATAGGTGTTGTTTAACTATTGTTTTCAGTGAGAGGGAGTGCATACTGACTGAGCTCTTACCTAGACACACTGTAAGGATTTATAGAAAAATCATTTTTTGAGTTGAATAGAAAATGAACCTGACCATTATTCTTTCACATATATCAAATTATAGATAATTATCATTAGCTGAAAGTCGTTGGGTTAGCAAGAAAGACTAAGAAGATTAGTTGCTTTGTGTTTGAGATAAAACTTGCCCAAGGGAAACAGGTACCCAGGGTTTAGTAGCAAATTTCTACTAAAGATTGTGTTTCATGGCTACATTTATTCACTATGAAGTTGTGTATTAATATTATCTTAGTACCTAGGCCATCTGTGATTTGGAATATGTAGCTATTTAAAATATATAACCAAAATGTCTATCAAATATGAAGGTAACACTTTGTTGACCCAATTGTAAGTTATAGGTTTTATTATTTTAAAAAATTATTTAAGATGGTGAATTTGTACTAAACCAATTAAGCTTTTTCACCTAATCAACATTTTAATGGCAGACTGGGTTTTTGAGTCAATGGTTCAAGACTTCAGTTGCAGGCTGGTCAAGAGATTTTCTCCAAGTAATGCTTAATGGCCCCATGACAATTATGTTATTATGGCTTTGACTTCCTTGCTGTCAATAATTGACGTAACAGAGTCAGGCATTTTCTGCAATCTATTTATGGTCCAACATGGATTTTTTTTCCTATGGAAAATAACCATCAATATCTTTTGTTTTTCTTTTTTTTTTTCTTGAGACAGAGTCTCTGTAGCCAGGCTGGAGTGCAGTGGCATGATCCCCGCTCACTGCAACCTCCGACTCCCGGTTCAAGTGATTCTTCTGCCACAGCCTCCCAAGTAGCTAGGATTGCAGGCATGTGCCACCACGCCCAGCTAATTTTTGTATTAGTAGAGACGGGGTTTCACCATGTTGGCCAGGATGGTCTCGATCTCCTGACCTCGTGATCCGCCGACCTCAGCATCCCAAAGTGCTGGAATTACAGGCATGTGCCACCATGCCTGGCCCTCAGTATATTTTAAAAATACCGTTTTAAGACTTTTGAATACATCATCAGTCAACATAATGAGTACTGCAAAGATTCTGATTTGTATTTAAAAACATTTTAAACCAGACTATAGGTAAAAACAAACAAACAAACAAACAAAACTCCTTATATTACTGCAAATATTTCAAACGGAGGCAAAATCAAAAGCAAAAAACCCTGAAATATTGTCATTTTAATTGGAAGTATGAGTTTCCCATAGTAATATTAGCTTTCTCACTGCGAACAATTGGCATTAGGGGTGAACAGGAAATTAACATCACAATAGGTCATAGTCATCACCCCTCATGGTTTGAAAATTTATTCATAATATTGATTGATACTAACATATTGTAATTGTCACCTTCAATGCAAACATGATGACCATGTAAGAATCAATGTGAGCAATGTCTCATTTTTAGAATTACCTATTTGATTCCAAATTACTGATTAGTTCTGCTCAGAGAACAGGGTCATTAGGAACTATTAGAGAGCTCAGTTATTTGTAGCAGACATTTTCAGGGTCAGAGTAAGTGAATAAGAACAATATTCCTGCACTATATCAAGCAGCTGTTGCAGTTTGGGAGTCTAGAAGGAAATTAAAATCTATAGAGGTGTCTTTTTGCATTTATATTTCATGGGAGAGCAGTCATCTCATTTTCAAAAAGGTAAAGCTTCATTCAGATTATTCATTTATTCAACAAACATTTATTGAGTAACCAGCACCAAACTGAAGGCTCAAAAATAAATAAAACGTGTTGTTCCCTTTCAATGTGCTGTGTTTCCAAGTAATTTTTCTTTTGTAACCATTCATTTTGAAAGTGGGACTTCTATACCATTTTAAAACATTGTTTGAAATTTTAAAATAAATGAAATAATATGACTAAAACAAATAAAATAACATTATTTGAGAATTACAAAACACCTCCCAACCACTAGAAATTTCTGATAAGAACCCTTTGTTCCACCTCAGTCTATCACAGACCCTCTTAACTAAAATGTATGGGTATGCGGTGAGAATCTGCATTTTTCAGATGCTACCAACTATACAGTTTGAGAACCTCTGATAGAGTGAAATGATAGTGTCTTATGGACAAAGAAAGAACATAGAAACTTTGAAAGAAAGATTGCTTTGAATATGGCTTTTGCTGTTGAGGACAATTTTAAAGATTGTACAAACTATGTAGAAATACAATCTTAGTACAAAAAAAAAGCAATTTACAATGAGATTTTTATGGGTACCTGGACCCTAAATTTTAATTCCTGTTTCATAGAAATTCACACAAGTAGATATTTTATGCCCAATAATTTCTGATAACATTTTATTTTGTAATATTATCAAAATGAAATCTTTAACATTTGCTCAAATATTGCAAACTTAAATCATTTCAAATTTTTTTTCTTATTCTTAACCAAAAGCAATGAACTTTTCCCCACCTCTTAACTCCTTCTCTCTTCTTTAGAACTCATTTTAAAGATCACAGTGTTCTTAGCCTTTATATGTCTTTCAAAGACATATAGATAAAAGCAGTAAGATCTTGAAATCATAACAAATAAGTTTAATATGTATGCGTATATGGCATGTGTTTATATTCTTTTAGGTATTTTCTTAAATAAGAATCCAGATACCATTTATAGTGGGAGTGGAAAGAATACCCATTTGGGAGTAAAAAATTTTTGAATCTCTAGACCAAGGTAATACCATTTAATATTCTAGGAAAAATATGGAATCAAATATTTGTTAAATACTTTCAATACATCAAGTATTTTGTTTATTTTTCCCTAAATCCCATAAATAAAATGTCATTTTCATTTTCTACTGAAGAAAAGAAAGACTTAGGGAAGCTAAGGAACCTGCCCAATATAAGTATCCTATCCTCGTTCAAGACGATTTTATTTAACTTCAATGTCCACATTCTTTCTAAATTATCCTCTATTGTAACAAATGAACAGAGAACTTTGACACCTGCAAAAGATTCATATCTTCGTTGTTCATTGTCGGTTTAAGGCAAGAGCAAATCTCGGACTAGTTTCTCTTGACAAGTCATTTATGAGTGGTTGTTGACTAAACCACAATGATGAAAAGATTCTGAGGTTGACGCAGGACTTTCCAGGAGCCAACTAGTTGGTGATGCCTGCGTTCCTTATAGGAGCAGCCACATGTGTGCATGTTCATTGCCTCTGACTTAGATCCTACAAACAAGATGCAGCATCTGCTTCTTATTCTTAATTCCATAATGTAAGTCCAATGAGCAGAATATACTTTACATTATTTGCAAACAATATAAGAATATTTCACAAACATGTGATTTGGTTTTACTGTTTCCCCATGTGCTCAATTTGGTGTTATTGTTTCTCCATGTGCTCACTTATTTATGTTTTTAATAGTTCACTACAGGTTTTCAAAGATATATTTTTAAAATGCATATACAGTATAATAAATAAGAAAAGGTGAATATAAAATATAATTAAATAGGAAATGACAGATCTAAAGTTAAAATCAATATTATTCAAATATATTATTCCTGACAGGTTACACTGAATTTACTATTTCTGTATGCTTTCAGTATGAGTAAAATGAGGTTCATAATTAAGATTTATAATTTATCATAAGTCACAAGAATCCTTGATTTATTCCAGCTTCCATAGTCCCATTAATATGAACACTTATGAAATGCCAGATAGTTTCTGGCAATGATAATGACTTAACTTCTATGGTTATGAGGACTTAGGAGTTGACATTCTAAAAATCTGTTTCTAAGTTTATGTAGAAAACTATAGACAGCAAAACAGCTATAGGTCTCTAACACAAAACTGTCACTTCCATTACGTGTCACACTGAAAGAACTTACAATAAATTGCAAACATCTTATCACACCCTTCAGGGTCCTATACTACCTGGTCCTGCCTATTCCTCTGATCTTAGCACCACTAACCCCTTCTCCACTTTGTTCCAGAAACCTTGAGGTTATCTCCCATCTTCTGAATCAGCAAAGTTTGTTCCAATCTTAAGAGCTGTGCAATTCTTGTTTCCTCTGGCTGGAGCCTTTTCCTTCAAATTTTTGTAAGAACGGCCTATCTTGTCACCTACATCTCAGCTCAAATTATACATTCTCAGAGGGGTCTAACCTGATTTCCCCTTGCCTTCAATCGCTTTCAATCTCAATATCTTATTAATCTTAACCACTATATTAAAAATATATAATTTTTGTCTGTCTTTCTCCATAAGAAAATGAGCTCCAGGAAGGCATGACTTTTGTCAATATTGTTTATGCCTATATAACCAGATATGAGACAAGTGTCTAGCCCACAGTATGGGCTTGGACATATTATTGAAGGATTGAGTTAATAAGTAAAAGAAGAAATGACTGGATGTACTTTTATTATTTTATTCTATCACAGGATGGTCATATATTCTGAGAAAGTAGGGAATTAGACAATTTTCCCAAGACAAAACTAATTCCAAGCTATGTAAGGTTAGCTTTTAAATAATTTTGTGATTTATTCTCTTTTCTTCAGCATCTCAGCTCTGTATTATTGATATCTCTTGTGGGAAGACAATTCTTATATTGACTTGCATCTCGAATTGGTTTGAACTAACTTCTAGACTATTCTCTATGTAGTGCCACATTACAATGGCCTCAATTAGGTGGACAAGTATGTGTATGATTATTAGAGTGAGGATTTGTATAGTAATTCCTGACAGGGTTTTTAATAATTCCAGTTAGATTGCCGTAGTAAAGGATGACATCAATTCAAAAAGGAAATTGTGTTTTTTAAAATGCAGTATACTTTTATTCTGTCAGCACTAGGTGTACGTCCAACTATATATAATAGCATTTTATGTCAAATATCCCCTGTGTTAATATGGAAGAAGTGGCTCCAAAATAAAGCTTAGTCAAATAAACTGTCCAATTCTGAGGGTTTCAAATATACTACAGTTTTAGATTATGTATACTAGGCTACAATTTTTGATAGACCTTGGACATATTTGGAAATCTATAATTACCATAAAGCAATATGATATTTATCAAGTGCCTTTTAAACATGTTATGAGTATTCTTACTTGTATAAAAAGTCACTCTGCCCTCTAACAGTGTATTAGGTAGGATTAGGTCAGCTTCAAGAGACCAAAAACTCAAAATAATTGAAATATCAATACAGTAGAAATGTATTCCATCTCAAATGAAATAAGTGGAGAAAGAGTCTGTTTAGGGTTGGTCAGTGTCAAGGACCAAGAGTCTTTCTGCATTTCTTCTCAGCCATCCTCGGCATGTGGTCTCCATATCATATTCTGAGGTGGCTGGTCTAGTACCAGCTCCAGGACCCAAATCCAGCCAAGAGAATGAAGAAAGGATTAAAGGATTACACATCTTCTCCTTTCCAGGAAGAATTCCCATTGACATGTCATTATCCAGACTTAATCACTTGTATGCATAAGGAAGCTAGGATATAAGATTCTTATTTTTGATTACTGGGTGCTCAGCTAAAATTTAAAGATTGCAATTCTAATGAAGAAAGGGAGAAAGGCATTTGGGGACAAATAGAAGTCTCTGCTGCAAAGAAGTTACAAAGAAGGAGACAAGACATGGAAAATCTAAAAGTTAAATATCTGATGTTTAAATTAAAAGTTGGAAACCGGGCGCTGTGGCTCCCACCTGTAATCCTAGCACTTTGGAAGGCCAAGGTGGGTGGATCACCCGAGGTCAAGAGTTCAAGACCAGCTTGGTCAAAATGGCAAAACGCTGTCTCTACTAAAAATAGAAAAATCAGCCAGGCATGGTAGTGGGCACTTGTAATCCCAGCTTCTCAGGAGGCTGAGGCAGGAGAATCACTTGAACCTGAAAGACGGAGGTTGCGGTGGGCCGAGATCCCACCATTACACTCCAGCCTGGGCGACGGATAAATAAATAAATAATTAAATAAAATTTTAAAAAAATAAATAATAAATTTATAGTAATTATAGGGGGGTTAAGAAATTAGGGCTTTGCAGTTAGGCTGCTGGGATTAAAAGTCTGTTTCTGGCATTTATTTGCAATGTGAACTTGGATAGGTATTTAAACTTTGCAAGACTGTTTCTCAAGCATCGGTAGATAATAATAGTAGAATTACAGTAGTGGGATGACCAAATAAAATGAACATAAGGTCTTTAGTATAGAATCTGGCTCATATTGAGCACTTGATAAATATTATTGATGAAGAAGAAGATAATGATGATGATGGTGATTTGGACGTTAATGGGTGATAGTAGATATAAGGTATTATTAGCAATATAAGAACAATCAAAACATGATTATTATGATTAGTGTTAGAGAATGCTTGGAAGGCTTCATAGATGGGGAAGTACTTGATACAGACCACGTGGATAGGTCGGATTTACAGAGCTAGAAAGGAAAGAGAATTCCAAGCTGACCATATTAATACACCATGACCAAGTTCAACAATATCAACCTCCACACTGTTTGAATCCTCCATAATTTCATTGCAAATGGATTTAAAACAATTGGAAGATGGAAGCTTACTGAACTTAAGTGTGAACATTGTTTAATGATTTAGTTACTAAAATGGACAATTATTCTATTGCTGAACATTTTCTGAGTTCCTTTATAGGGAAAAACAAATTATTACATGAATTTGCTACAATCTGGATAAGTAAATGCTTTAGGTAGTGACTTGAATGGAAAACCAATAGTCTTCTGTATCTTCAAATAGTAAATCACTCTTACTTTCCTAACAGTAACTTCAATGTTACCAAAAAAAATCCCCCCCAAAACCAAAACATGCAGAAATCTTAAAACTTTCCACCTATGGTAAACCAGAGAGTAAAAGTATAATTATTGTACCTATTTTCCTTCCAGTGTTTTTGAGTTTACACATGCATGTGTGTGTGTGTGTATGTGTGTGTGTGTACCCAATCTCTTCTTCAAAATGTGAAGAGCTTTGGGCATACCTTCAATTGCTATAATTAATTTATTCTTGCCCAAAACACTAAGAGGTTCACCTGAGCATGAATTCTGCATTTTTCCACCATAGGAAATTACTTGAAAAGTTCCCCCATTAGAAAGCCTAATTTAAAATTAATATGTATGCATTTTCTTTTATCTTTTAAATATGCAAAAATAAGCTGTTTCTCAGTGATGAAGAACTGAACAGTGGTTTGAAATGCCACTTATTTGAATTTCATAAGTCAATCTTTCCCTATATCTTTTTTTTTCTTCATTTGGCTGTCACTCAGAAAATTGCAGGCAAACAGTTGAAAACTAAGCAATATTCTCCACAAAATCTGAGTCTTAAAGAGCTAGTGTTGTTGTGACTTTCAATCATACAATTCACTCAGCTTACGTGATCTAATTATTACTTTTAATAGCAAAAAACACAATTACTTTTGAACCACCCTAATACTATTAATTTTTTTATCCCTTACCAAGTGCCAGGCACATTCCTAAGGACTTCACATTCTCTCTCTCAGTTAATCCTCACCAAAACTTGATGAGGTGGTTTTTATTATTGTACCAATTTTGGAGCTCAGATAACTGATCCACAGAGAGGATCAGTTGGCCAATGTCATAGAAGTGACAAATGGTGGATATAAGATTAGAACACATTCTGTTTTTGTCTACATACCACACATTTAAGCCCTGAATTACTTTGCCTCTCCTCTCATGCATATACACATCTTATTTAAGGATACTAGATAATTAAAATTGCTACTTTAGTATAAAATTATGTTATAAAACTTTATTTCCACCAGTAACAATTGTTTGGTACTGCACCTGTGGCTCCATTTTTCAATTCTACAAACATTTGGCTGAAAGCATTGTACACAGTGTTGCTACAGAAAACATGCTGGTGAGCCCACTTTTATGCTCTAAAATTCAGCTACCTCCAGAGGAAATGACACAGCAACATGTTTGATTCTTGTAAAAAGAACCTACCCCAATGTCTACACAACTGAGACATAGTGAACTCTTTTTAAAAGCAGAAGAGGAAAAACACTGTGCACGGAAAACTACTGGCTGCTTGATGTGTGTGTGTGTAGCTAGCTGGATCTTTACAGGATGAATGATCCAAATGATAAAAACCTATGAGAGCTACACAAGCACCCGGCGGAGTACATGCATAGCTGCTTAATAATTTCTTGTTGTTTGTTTCAACAAACACACATCGTCAGAGCCCATTTTGACAGCCAAATAACGCTACCACCAACTTGTCATGATAAAAAATAAACCTGATTGAATGCAAATGGGAAAACCCATTTAAAATATGTTAAAGGAATAAATGTATACCAGTCTAATCAAGATGGTAAACAGATTTTCAGTCATCTCAAATATTCTAGAGAACGATAATGTGAAGGTAAATGAAAGGAACGGACATTTTTTCTGTCATAGGAAACAAAGAATTATATGTGCCTGTGAACATACGCACACTGTTTAGATCAAAGAAGACACTATTTTTATCATTCAACTGTAGTCCTATATGATTTTTCCATTTACCCAAGTGATCTGCCTGAGATTTATTATAAAGTGGGGCTGATGGTTATATTCTAAAGGATCAAGTATTGCAGAATGAATAGAGTAATCTTGCATATGTTTCATTAATGCCAAACCTTCTGGAAAAAGAAGGCAAGGGGCTTCCTCAAAGGCCAATTGATCTGGGAAGGGGTTTAAAATTGCCTCTGTAAATATTTTCCAAACAGGTACTCAAGGTAATTTTTAAAACACAACATGATTGAATCATAACACCTCTCCACCGCAACCCGCACTCCCCTGCTTAGTTTGGCAATGGCTTCACATTGTTCTTAGGATGCAAGCAATGCCTACAAGTCCCTGTGTGTTCCTTCTACCACCAAGCATTAGGTTCCAATTCATATCTCTCCTCCTACACCCCATACTCCAAGCTTCCTGACCTTCTTTCAGTCACTAAGACCATATAGCTTCTCAGGATCATCCCAAAAGTCTCATGGTAACTGTTTCCCCAGTGTCCCGTGCTGAGAACAGCACCTGTAATTTGGTCAGCACCCATAACTAGTGTTAAATACAGGAATGAGTGAATGTATGCCCCTCCCTTTCCCTGGTATATTCTCTTCCCACCCATCCTTTTAACTTGTTTTAATTCTAAGTATCCTTCATATTTCAGCTTAAATTTTACATCCTCAGGGAAGCTTTTTCTTAGCCTAACCCAAAACTTCAAGTGGTACCACACCCCTCTCACAGTAGCAACAATTATAATTGTAATTTTATATTTATTTGTTGGATAATTTGGTTAGTGTAATTTCTCTACTAAACTTTTAGGTCTGTGAATTCCACAAGAATAGAAATCAAGACTCTTTTTGTTCATTACTGTTTCCCAAGTGTCTACCATGGCACCTCATTTAGAAGTCCATAAATGTTTATTGAGTGTATTTGAGAGTGAGTGGACAAGTGAAATAATGAATACTAAAAGAAAGATCCCAGGAAAAGTAGAGTCGTCACCATTTTTGTAAAATAACCCGTCTATCATATTTCCTCTGTCAAATACAGGAAGCAGATGGGCAGAACTCTCAGTGACGAGCTAATGACATCGAACATGGAAATGTATGACTTTAAAACTTCTAGGGAATATTTTCAAATGTAAATATTTCTCTGCCAACAGTTTTAAGTGAGGTATAGGTTTGCCACGTTATTTTATTTCTGTTACTTCAACTTTGGGCTAAGGAAAAAAATGTCATCCATTTCCAGGGGGAGATTCATAGCCTCTGGATCAAAGGTAATTGGTTTAAAACTTACTGTGATTCCACAGAAACGCAGCAACAATAATTGCGGCATTTTACTTTTCTCCTGAAAATACACAGGTTAGTTTGTGAAATGATGATTAATTTCTAACTATTGTTTTAAAAATAGTGTCCTCTCAAAAGCATGTTGATAATAGCTTGCAATTTTAGTAGTAGCTAAATTAACTCCTTTGCAAAATTAATGAAGTCAGTGAGTCAGAGACTTCTGAATTGTAATGAGTTTCAAAAAATTCTGCATGAGTTAAAATCCCACATGAATTATATAAGAACATCTTTTTTTTCTTTCTTTATTTTACATACTTCTGTAGTATTTTTCTATCTAAAGGAAGTATAAATATTTGAAAAGGGCAGCCTGTATTTTATTGTCTCTTAGGCAGCCAAATTCAAGTTACCTTGCAACAATACAGATGATACAAAACAAGAAAGAGAGAAAAAAATCACTTATTGTGTTTGTCATATGTTGTCAAAATAATAGCTTTTATTTATTTTGTAGGGTTTCTATGTCAGTCATTAATTAAAATTAGAGTGAGCTATTGTAAGGGTTTACATGCTAAAGCAATTTTTTTTTATCTGAAACAGGACTTACCTTTGTGCAGTCCTTACGATTCAACTTAAACAAAAACTTGTTGATATCTCAACTTATCAGGGATGAATATTTGCAGATATTAACTACAATGTGGTATGACATATTCCCTCTATTTAAAGGATTCTTGGGTTCACAGTCATTTGGGAGAAAGTAGAAAATAATTAAAGATCCTATAAGTTTAAAAAAGAAAGACTATCAAGGGCACACTCTTGTTTTCCTTTATTTGCTGTTTCTTTGTTCGGTTGAAATTTTCATTCCCAACTTCTATTTCCGCAGTCTTTTAAAAATTCCATTCATTTCAATTTTCAACTTATAACTTTTTTGTCATTTTTTTTTTTTTTTTTTTTCCTGAAAATATACTCCCTTGGGAGCTTTCCCACTGGTAAGAGAAAGGAATTTTTTTTTTTTTTTTTTTTCTGAAGGACTCTTGCTCTGTGGTGCGATCTGGGCTCACTGCAACCACCACCTCCTGGGTTCAAGAGATTCTCCTGCCTCAGCCTCCTGAGTAGCTGGGACTACAAGTGCACGCCACCATGCCCAGCTAATTTTTGTATTTTTAATAGAGACAGGGTTTCACCATGTTGGCCAGGATGGTCTCTATCTCTTGACCTCGTGATCCGCCAGCCTCGGCCTCCCAAAGGAGACAGGATTTTTAAAAGAAAACATTCTGAATGTAAAGGCCTTTCAGCCAGTGAGATTTTTTGTTATTTATTTATTTATTGTTTATTTATTTATTTATGTAGACTGATATTTGGTTCTGCAAAGAAGGAAAGAATGTTGTTTGTCTACAGAGCTTCCCTCTGAATCTTATTTGAAAAATGGAAAGTAGGGCAAAAGTCACCATATTACACCTGGCACAAATAACTCCTGACATGTCATATAGGGATGAGTATTAATCTGGCATGATTCTTTTAACTCGAGGCTTTAATATTTTTTTTGGAATAAATGTTCAGCAAGAAGCACAGTCCCTGATAATCAGTGAGTTCTGTGTTATGCAGAGTCAGAAAATGGATTACTCTTGTACAAGCATTAAGTTTAATTAAACAATCAATTTTTCATTAAGTCAGTGCTTCAATTCAGCACTGTACTAGGTGCTTTGGGAAAAAACAGGTACAACATGGTGACCGTACTTATGTCTAATACCACTCAGGCACCCATGAAGAGGGGAAGTATGGGATATGGAAGTTCAACAAAGAGTGAGAGTCACAGTAATCATAAAAACCTCCAGAGAGGAAGGAGCTTGGATATGATGCTGGGGAAATAAACAGGAAATAGTTTTGCTGGAAATGTATTTCAAAGAAAGAGAACAATCTAAGAGTTCGTAGAAAACGAGGTTCCACAGTCATACAATGATAATACAATGAAAGTATCCTTACAGTTAAAATGATATGAAAAAACATTAAAGCTTGTCAGATAATTTAATAGTCAGCTACATCCTTATATATGCAAATGAAAGTTATTGGCTTTGAAGTATTAAACTTCATATCTGTTAGAAGAATTTTTATAATTTTAATAATGCATTTTAAAAGAATTTGATTTCTGTAAAGTCTATTGTTAACACACACATATATTTACATGTTTTGGGGTTATTTTTAAACACACATTTTTTAGTGTGGGAATGCTTTATGTCTGTTCATAACTGTCTGTATAAAACATATAAAACATTAATGCTTCAGCTGGAAATAATAACATAAAATGTTACCATTGATCCTAAACCAAAGAGAGTCTAGGTCACATCCATTCAGTGAAGAGCTAAAGCTAATCTCCTTCTTAATGTTATAGCCTAGTCTATTTTTACCATTATATTACTGATTTGTTCTTATTTATTTAAAAATAAACATCTGCCAGGTGCAGTGCTCATGCCTGTATTCCCAGCACTTTAGCAGATCACGTGAGGCCAGGAGTTGGGGACTAGCCGGGGCAACGTGGCAAGACCCTGTCTCTACAAAAAATAGAATATCTACAAAAAATAGAATAATTAGCTGGCCGGGCGCGGTGGCTCACACTTGTAATCCCAGCACTTTGGAAGGCCGAAGCAGGTGGATCACGAGGTCAGAGTTGGAGACCAGCCTGACCAACATGGTGAAACCCTGTCTCTACAAAAAATACAAAAATTAGCCGGGCGTGGTGGTGGTTGCCTGTAATTGAGAGGTGACAACGTGCTGGCAGCCCTCGCTGGCTCTCAGCGCCTCCTTGGAGTCTGCTCTGGCCACACTTGAGGAGCCCTTCAGCCCACTGCTGCACTGTGGGAGCCTCTCTCTGGGCTGGCAGAGGCAGGAGCCGGCTCCCTCTGCTTGTGGGGAGGTGTGGAGGCGCAGGTCCGGACGGGAACCCGGGCTGCGCAGGGCGCTCTTGCCGGCCAACGTGAGTTCTGGGTGGGTGCGGCTTGGTGGGCCCCGCACTAGGAGCTGCCAGCCGCAGTAGTGAAGGGCTTAGCACCCAGGCCAACAGCTGCTGAGGTTGTGCAGGGTCCCACACCACTGCCGGCCTGCCCACTTCTGCGCTCGAATTCTTGTGGGGCCTCAGCTGCCTGCCCCTGGGGCAGGGCTCGCAACCTGCAGCCCGCCATGCCCGAGCTCCCCCCGTGGTGGGTTCCAGAGGGGACCGAGCTTCCCCACCTCCCCAACGGGTGCTGGCCCCTGCTCCACAGTGCCTGGTCCCATTGACCACCCAAGGTCTGAGGAGCGCAGGCGGGCAGCATGGGACTGTTGGGCAGCTCTATCCGGGCCCTGGCACGGGATCCATTAGGCAGAGCCAGCTGGGCTCCTGAGTCCTGTGGGGACTTGGAGAACTTTTATGTCTAGCTAGAGGACTGTAAATATGCCAAACAGCACTCCGTGTCTAGCTCTAGGTTTGTAAATGCACCAATCAGTACTCTGTGTCTAGCTAATCTAGTGA
>NW_022329677.1:0-20959 GCF_002776525.5 Piliocolobus tephrosceles | reverse complement strand
TCACTAGATTAGCTAGACACAGAGTACTGATTGGTGCATTTACAAACCTAGAGCTAGACACGGAGTGCTGTTTGGCATATTTACAGTCCTCTAGCTAGACATAAAAGTTCTCCAAGTCCCCACAGGACTCAGGAGCCCAGCTGGCTCTGCCTAATGGATCCCGTGCCAGGGCCCGGATAGAGCTGCCCAACAGTCCCATGCTGCCCGCCTGCGCTCCTCAGACCTTGGGTGGTCAATGGGACCAGGCACTGTGGAGCAGGGGCCAGCACCCGTTGGGGAGGTGGGGAAGCTCGGTCCCCTCTGGAACCCACCACGGGGGGAGCTCGGGCATGGCGGGCTGCAGGTTGCGAGCCCTGCCCCAGGGGCAGGCAGCTGAGGCCCCACAAGAATTCGAGCGCAGAAGTGGGCAGGCCGGCAGTGGTGTGGGACCCTGCACAACCTCAGCAGCTGTTGGCCTGGGTGCTAAGCCCTTCACTACTGCGGCTGGCAGCTCCTAGTGCGGGGCCCACCAAGCCGCACCCACCCAGAACTCACGTTGGCCGGCAAGAGCGCCCTGCGCAGCCCGGGTTCCCGTCCGGACCTGCGCCTCCACACCTCCCCACAAGCAGAGGGAGCCGGCTCCTGCCTCTGCCAGCCCAGAGAGAGGCTCCCACAGTGCAGCAGTGGGCTGAAGGGCTCCTCAAGTGTGGCCAGAGCAGACTCCAAGGAGGCGCTGAGAGCCAGCGAGGGCTGCCAGCACGTTGTCACCTCTCAATTACAGGCAACCACCACCACGCCCGGCTAATTTTTGTATTTTTTGTAGAGACAGGGTTTCACCATGTTGGTCAGGCTGGTCTCCAACTCTGACCTCGTGATCCACCTGCTTCGGCCTTCCAAAGTGCTGGGATTACAAGTGTGAGCCACCGCGCCCGGCCAGCTAATTATTCTATTTTTTGTAGATATTCTATTTTTTGTAGAGACAGGGTCTTGCCACGTTGCCCCGGCTAGTCCCCAACTCCTGGCCTCACGTGATCTGCTAAAGTGCTGGGAATACAGGCATGAGCACTGCACCTGGCAGATGTTTATTTTTAAATAAATAAGAACAAATCAGTAATATAATGGTAAAAATAGACTAGGCTATAACATTAAGAAGGAGATTAGCTTTAGCTCTTCACTGAATGGATGTGACCTAGACTCTCTTTGGTTTAGGATCAATGGTAACATTTTATGTTATTATTTCCAGCTGAAGCATTAATGTTTTATATGTTTTATACAGACAGTTATGAACAGACATAAAGCATTCCCACACTAAAAAATGTGTGTTTAAAAATAACCCCAAAACATGTAAATATATGTGTGTGTTAACAATAGACTTTACAGAAATCAAATTCTTTTAAAATGCATTATTAAAATTATAAAAATTCTTCTAACAGATATGAAGTTTAATACTTCAAAGCCAATAACTTTCATTTGCATATATAAGGATGTAGCTGACTATTAAATTATCTGACAAGCTTTAATGTTTTTTCATATCATTTTAACTGTAAGGATACTTTCATTGTATTATCATTGTATGACTGTGGAACCTCGTTTTCTACGAACTCTTAGATTGTTCTCTTTCTTTGAAATACATTTCCAGCAAAACTATTTCCTGTTTATTTCCCCAGCATCATATCCAAGCTCCTTCCTCTCTGGAGGTTTTTATGATTACTGTGACTCTCACTCTTTGTTGAACTTCCATATCCCATACTTCCCCTCTTCATGGGTGCCTGAGTGGTATTAGACATAAGTACGGTCACCATGTTGTACCTGTTTTTTCCCAAAGCACCTAGTACAGTGCTGAATTGAAGCACTGACTTAATGAAAAATTGATTGTTTAATTAAACTTAATGCTTGTACAAGAGTAATCCATTTTCTGACTCTGCATAACACAGAACTCACTGATTATCAGGGACTGTGCTTCTTGCTGAACATTTATTCCAAAAAAAATATTAAAGCCTCGAGTTAAAAGAATCATGCCAGATTAATACTCATCCCTATATGACATGTCAGGAGTTATTTGTGCCAGGTGTAATATGGTGACTTTTGCCCTACTTTCCATTTTTCAAATAAGATTCAGAGGGAAGCTCTGTAGACAAACAACATTCTTTCCTTCTTTGCAGAACCAAATATCAGTCTACATAAATAAATAAATAAACAATAAATAAATAAATAACAAAAAATCTCACTGGCTGAAAGGCCTTTACATTCAGAATGTTTTCTTTTAAAAATCCTGTCTCCTTTGGGAGGCCGAGGCTGGCGGATCACGAGGTCAAGAGATAGAGACCATCCTGGCCAACATGGTGAAACCCTGTCTCTATTAAAAATACAAAAATTAGCTGGGCATGGTGGCGTGCACTTGTAGTCCCAGCTACTCAGGAGGCTGAGGCAGGAGAATCTCTTGAACCCAGGAGGTGGTGGTTGCAGTGAGCCCAGATCGCACCACAGAGCAAGAGTCCTTCAGAAAAAAAAAAAAAAAAAAAATTCCTTTCTCTTACCAGTGGGAAAGCTCCCAAGGGAGTATATTTTCAGGAAAAAAAAAAAAAAAAAAAATGACAAAAAAGTTATAAGTTGAAAATTGAAATGAATGGAATTTTTAAAAGACTGCGGAAATAGAAGTTGGGAATGAAAATTTCAACCGAACAAAGAAACAGCAAATAAAGGAAAACAAGAGTGTGCCCTTGATAGTCTTTCTTTTTTAAACTTATAGGATCTTTAATTATTTTCTACTTTCTCCCAAATGACTGTGAACCCAAGAATCCTTTAAATAGAGGGAATATGTCATACCACATTGTAGTTAATATCTGCAAATATTCATCCCTGATAAGTTGAGATATCAACAAGTTTTTGTTTAAGTTGAATCGTAAGGACTGCACAAAGGTAAGTCCTGTTTCAGATAAAAAAAAATTGCTTTAGCATGTAAACCCTTACAATAGCTCACTCTAATTTTAATTAATGACTGACATAGAAACCCTACAAAATAAATAAAAGCTATTATTTTGACAACATATGACAAACACAATAAGTGATTTTTTTCTCTCTTTCTTGTTTTGTATCATCTGTATTGTTGCAAGGTAACTTGAATTTGGCTGCCTAAGAGACAATAAAATACAGGCTGCCCTTTTCAAATATTTATACTTCCTTTAGATAGAAAAATACTACAGAAGTATGTAAAATAAAGAAAGAAAAAAAAGATGTTCTTATATAATTCATGTGGGATTTTAACTCATGCAGAATTTTTTGAAACTCATTACAATTCAGAAGTCTCTGACTCACTGACTTCATTAATTTTGCAAAGGAGTTAATTTAGCTACTACTAAAATTGCAAGCTATTATCAACATGCTTTTGAGAGGACACTATTTTTAAAACAATAGTTAGAAATTAATCATCATTTCACAAACTAACCTGTGTATTTTCAGGAGAAAAGTAAAATGCCGCAATTATTGTTGCTGCGTTTCTGTGGAATCACAGTAAGTTTTAAACCAATTACCTTTGATCCAGAGGCTATGAATCTCCCCCTGGAAATGGATGACATTTTTTTCCTTAGCCCAAAGTTGAAGTAACAGAAATAAAATAACGTGGCAAACCTATACCTCACTTAAAACTGTTGGCAGAGAAATATTTACATTTGAAAATATTCCCTAGAAGTTTTAAAGTCATACATTTCCATGTTCGATGTCATTAGCTCGTCACTGAGAGTTCTGCCCATCTGCTTCCTGTATTTGACAGAGGAAATATGATAGACGGGTTATTTTACAAAAATGGTGACGACTCTACTTTTCCTGGGATCTTTCTTTTAGTATTCATTATTTCACTTGTCCACTCACTCTCAAATACACTCAATAAACATTTATGGACTTCTAAATGAGGTGCCATGGTAGACACTTGGGAAACAGTAATGAACAAAAAGAGTCTTGATTTCTATTCTTGTGGAATTCACAGACCTAAAAGTTTAGTAGAGAAATTACACTAACCAAATTATCCAACAAATAAATATAAAATTACAATTATAATTGTTGCTACTGTGAGAGGGGTGTGGTACCACTTGAAGTTTTGGGTTAGGCTAAGAAAAAGCTTCCCTGAGGATGTAAAATTTAAGCTGAAATATGAAGGATACTTAGAATTAAAACAAGTTAAAAGGATGGGTGGGAAGAGAATATACCAGGGAAAGGGAGGGGCATACATTCACTCATTCCTGTATTTAACACTAGTTATGGGTGCTGACCAAATTACAGGTGCTGTTCTCAGCACGGGACACTGGGGAAACAGTTACCATGAGACTTTTGGGATGATCCTGAGAAGCTATATGGTCTTAGTGACTGAAAGAAGGTCAGGAAGCTTGGAGTATGGGGTGTAGGAGGAGAGATATGAATTGGAACCTAATGCTTGGTGGTAGAAGGAACACACAGGGACTTGTAGGCATTGCTTGCATCCTAAGAACAATGTGAAGCCATTGCCAAACTAAGCAGGGGAGTGCGGGTTGCGGTGGAGAGGTGTTATGATTCAATCATGTTGTGTTTTAAAAATTACCTTGAGTACCTGTTTGGAAAATATTTACAGAGGCAATTTTAAACCCCTTCCCAGATCAATTGGCCTTTGAGGAAGCCCCTTGCCTTCTTTTTCCAGAAGGTTTGGCATTAATGAAACATATGCAAGATTACTCTATTCATTCTGCAATACTTGATCCTTTAGAATATAACCATCAGCCCCACTTTATAATAAATCTCAGGCAGATCACTTGGGTAAATGGAAAAATCATATAGGACTACAGTTGAATGATAAAAATAGTGTCTTCTTTGATCTAAACAGTGTGCGTATGTTCACAGGCACATATAATTCTTTGTTTCCTATGACAGAAAAAATGTCCGTTCCTTTCATTTACCTTCACATTATCGTTCTCTAGAATATTTGAGATGACTGAAAATCTGTTTACCATCTTGATTAGACTGGTATACATTTATTCCTTTAACATATTTTAAATGGGTTTTCCCATTTGCATTCAATCAGGTTTATTTTTTATCATGACAAGTTGGTGGTAGCGTTATTTGGCTGTCAAAATGGGCTCTGACGATGTGTGTTTGTTGAAACAAACAACAAGAAATTATTAAGCAGCTATGCATGTACTCCGCCGGGTGCTTGTGTAGCTCTCATAGGTTTTTATCATTTGGATCATTCATCCTGTAAAGATCCAGCTAGCTACACACACACACATCAAGCAGCCAGTAGTTTTCCGTGCACAGTGTTTTTCCTCTTCTGCTTTTAAAAAGAGTTCACTATGTCTCAGTTGTGTAGACATTGGGGTAGGTTCTTTTTACAAGAATCAAACATGTTGCTGTGTCATTTCCTCTGGAGGTAGCTGAATTTTAGAGCATAAAAGTGGGCTCACCAGCATGTTTTCTGTAGCAACACTGTGTACAATGCTTTCAGCCAAATGTTTGTAGAATTGAAAAATGGAGCCACAGGTGCAGTACCAAACAATTGTTACTGGTGGAAATAAAGTTTTATAACATAATTTTATACTAAAGTAGCAATTTTAATTATCTAGTATCCTTAAATAAGATGTGTATATGCATGAGAGGAGAGGCAAAGTAATTCAGGGCTTAAATGTGTGGTATGTAGACAAAAACAGAATGTGTTCTAATCTTATATCCACCATTTGTCACTTCTATGACATTGGCCAACTGATCCTCTCTGTGGATCAGTTATCTGAGCTCCAAAATTGGTACAATAATAAAAACCACCTCATCAAGTTTTGGTGAGGATTAACTGAGAGAGAGAATGTGAAGTCCTTAGGAATGTGCCTGGCACTTGGTAAGGGATAAAAAAATTAATAGTATTAGGGTGGTTCAAAAGTAATTGTGTTTTTTGCTATTAAAAGTAATAATTAGATCACGTAAGCTGAGTGAATTGTATGATTGAAAGTCACAACAACACTAGCTCTTTAAGACTCAGATTTTGTGGAGAATATTGCTTAGTTTTCAACTGTTTGCCTGCAATTTTCTGAGTGACAGCCAAATGAAGAAAAAAAAAGATATAGGGAAAGATTGACTTATGAAATTCAAATAAGTGGCATTTCAAACCACTGTTCAGTTCTTCATCACTGAGAAACAGCTTATTTTTGCATATTTAAAAGATAAAAGAAAATGCATACATATTAATTTTAAATTAGGCTTTCTAATGGGGGAACTTTTCAAGTAATTTCCTATGGTGGAAAAATGCAGAATTCATGCTCAGGTGAACCTCTTAGTGTTTTGGGCAAGAATAAATTAATTATAGCAATTGAAGGTATGCCCAAAGCTCTTCACATTTTGAAGAAGAGATTGGGTACACACACACACATACACACACACACACATGCATGTGTAAACTCAAAAACACTGGAAGGAAAATAGGTACAATAATTATACTTTTACTCTCTGGTTTACCATAGGTGGAAAGTTTTAAGATTTCTGCATGTTTTGGTTTTGGGGGGGATTTTTTTTGGTAACATTGAAGTTACTGTTAGGAAAGTAAGAGTGATTTACTATTTGAAGATACAGAAGACTATTGGTTTTCCATTCAAGTCACTACCTAAAGCATTTACTTATCCAGATTGTAGCAAATTCATGTAATAATTTGTTTTTCCCTATAAAGGAACTCAGAAAATGTTCAGCAATAGAATAATTGTCCATTTTAGTAACTAAATCATTAAACAATGTTCACACTTAAGTTCAGTAAGCTTCCATCTTCCAATTGTTTTAAATCCATTTGCAATGAAATTATGGAGGATTCAAACAGTGTGGAGGTTGATATTGTTGAACTTGGTCATGGTGTATTAATATGGTCAGCTTGGAATTCTCTTTCCTTTCTAGCTCTGTAAATCCGACCTATCCACGTGGTCTGTATCAAGTACTTCCCCATCTATGAAGCCTTCCAAGCATTCTCTAACACTAATCATAATAATCATGTTTTGATTGTTCTTATATTGCTAATAATACCTTATATCTACTATCACCCATTAACGTCCAAATCACCATCATCATCATTATCTTCTTCTTCATCAATAATATTTATCAAGTGCTCAATATGAGCCAGATTCTATACTAAAGACCTTATGTTCATTTTATTTGGTCATCCCACTACTGTAATTCTACTATTATTATCTACCGATGCTTGAGAAACAGTCTTGCAAAGTTTAAATACCTATCCAAGTTCACATTGCAAATAAATGCCAGAAACAGACTTTTAATCCCAGCAGCCTAACTGCAAAGCCCTAATTTCTTAACCCCCCTATAATTACTATAAATTTATTATTTATTTTTTTAAAATTTTATTTAATTATTTATTTATTTATCCGTCGCCCAGGCTGGAGTGTAATGGTGGGATCTCGGCCCACCGCAACCTCCGTCTTTCAGGTTCAAGTGATTCTCCTGCCTCAGCCTCCTGAGAAGCTGGGATTACAAGTGCCCACTACCATGCCTGGCTGATTTTTCTATTTTTAGTAGAGACAGCGTTTTGCCATTTTGACCAAGCTGGTCTTGAACTCTTGACCTCGGGTGATCCACCCACCTTGGCCTTCCAAAGTGCTAGGATTACAGGTGGGAGCCACAGCGCCCGGTTTCCAACTTTTAATTTAAACATCAGATATTTAACTTTTAGATTTTCCATGTCTTGTCTCCTTCTTTGTAACTTCTTTGCAGCAGAGACTTCTATTTGTCCCCAAATGCCTTTCTCCCTTTCTTCATTAGAATTGCAATCTTTAAATTTTAGCTGAGCACCCAGTAATCAAAAATAAGAATCTTATATCCTAGCTTCCTTATGCATACAAGTGATTAAGTCTGGATAATGACATGTCAATGGGAATTCTTCCTGGAAAGGAGAAGATGTGTAATCCTTTAATCCTTTCTTCATTCTCTTGGCTGGATTTGGGTCCTGGAGCTGGTACTAGACCAGCCACCTCAGAATATGATATGGAGACCACATGCCGAGGATGGCTGAGAAGAAATGCAGAAAGACTCTTGGTCCTTGACACTGACCAACCCTAAACAGACTCTTTCTCCACTTATTTCATTTGAGATGGAATACATTTCTACTGTATTGATATTTCAATTATTTTGAGTTTTTGGTCTCTTGAAGCTGACCTAATCCTACCTAATACACTGTTAGAGGGCAGAGTGACTTTTTATACAAGTAAGAATACTCATAACATGTTTAAAAGGCACTTGATAAATATCATATTGCTTTATGGTAATTATAGATTTCCAAATATGTCCAAGGTCTATCAAAAATTGTAGCCTAGTATACATAATCTAAAACTGTAGTATATTTGAAACCCTCAGAATTGGACAGTTTATTTGACTAAGCTTTATTTTGGAGCCACTTCTTCCATATTAACACAGGGGATATTTGACATAAAATGCTATTATATATAGTTGGACGTACACCTAGTGCTGACAGAATAAAAGTATACTGCATTTTAAAAAACACAATTTCCTTTTTGAATTGATGTCATCCTTTACTACGGCAATCTAACTGGAATTATTAAAAACCCTGTCAGGAATTACTATACAAATCCTCACTCTAATAATCATACACATACTTGTCCACCTAATTGAGGCCATTGTAATGTGGCACTACATAGAGAATAGTCTAGAAGTTAGTTCAAACCAATTCGAGATGCAAGTCAATATAAGAATTGTCTTCCCACAAGAGATATCAATAATACAGAGCTGAGATGCTGAAGAAAAGAGAATAAATCACAAAATTATTTAAAAGCTAACCTTACATAGCTTGGAATTAGTTTTGTCTTGGGAAAATTGTCTAATTCCCTACTTTCTCAGAATATATGACCATCCTGTGATAGAATAAAATAATAAAAGTACATCCAGTCATTTCTTCTTTTACTTATTAACTCAATCCTTCAATAATATGTCCAAGCCCATACTGTGGGCTAGACACTTGTCTCATATCTGGTTATATAGGCATAAACAATATTGACAAAAGTCATGCCTTCCTGGAGCTCATTTTCTTATGGAGAAAGACAGACAAAAATTATATATTTTTAATATAGTGGTTAAGATTAATAAGATATTGAGATTGAAAGCGATTGAAGGCAAGGGGAAATCAGGTTAGACCCCTCTGAGAATGTATAATTTGAGCTGAGATGTAGGTGACAAGATAGGCCGTTCTTACAAAAATTTGAAGGAAAAGGCTCCAGCCAGAGGAAACAAGAATTGCACAGCTCTTAAGATTGGAACAAACTTTGCTGATTCAGAAGATGGGAGATAACCTCAAGGTTTCTGGAACAAAGTGGAGAAGGGGTTAGTGGTGCTAAGATCAGAGGAATAGGCAGGACCAGGTAGTATAGGACCCTGAAGGGTGTGATAAGATGTTTGCAATTTATTGTAAGTTCTTTCAGTGTGACACGTAATGGAAGTGACAGTTTTGTGTTAGAGACCTATAGCTGTTTTGCTGTCTATAGTTTTCTACATAAACTTAGAAACAGATTTTTAGAATGTCAACTCCTAAGTCCTCATAACCATAGAAGTTAAGTCATTATCATTGCCAGAAACTATCTGGCATTTCATAAGTGTTCATATTAATGGGACTATGGAAGCTGGAATAAATCAAGGATTCTTGTGACTTATGATAAATTATAAATCTTAATTATGAACCTCATTTTACTCATACTGAAAGCATACAGAAATAGTAAATTCAGTGTAACCTGTCAGGAATAATATATTTGAATAATATTGATTTTAACTTTAGATCTGTCATTTCCTATTTAATTATATTTTATATTCACCTTTTCTTATTTATTATACTGTATATGCATTTTAAAAATATATCTTTGAAAACCTGTAGTGAACTATTAAAAACATAAATAAGTGAGCACATGGAGAAACAATAACACCAAATTGAGCACATGGGGAAACAGTAAAACCAAATCACATGTTTGTGAAATATTCTTATATTGTTTGCAAATAATGTAAAGTATATTCTGCTCATTGGACTTACATTATGGAATTAAGAATAAGAAGCAGATGCTGCATCTTGTTTGTAGGATCTAAGTCAGAGGCAATGAACATGCACACATGTGGCTGCTCCTATAAGGAACGCAGGCATCACCAACTAGTTGGCTCCTGGAAAGTCCTGCGTCAACCTCAGAATCTTTTCATCATTGTGGTTTAGTCAACAACCACTCATAAATGACTTGTCAAGAGAAACTAGTCCGAGATTTGCTCTTGCCTTAAACCGACAATGAACAACGAAGATATGAATCTTTTGCAGGTGTCAAAGTTCTCTGTTCATTTGTTACAATAGAGGATAATTTAGAAAGAATGTGGACATTGAAGTTAAATAAAATCGTCTTGAACGAGGATAGGATACTTATATTGGGCAGGTTCCTTAGCTTCCCTAAGTCTTTCTTTTCTTCAGTAGAAAATGAAAATGACATTTTATTTATGGGATTTAGGGAAAAATAAACAAAATACTTGATGTATTGAAAGTATTTAACAAATATTTGATTCCATATTTTTCCTAGAATATTAAATGGTATTACCTTGGTCTAGAGATTCAAAAATTTTTTACTCCCAAATGGGTATTCTTTCCACTCCCACTATAAATGGTATCTGGATTCTTATTTAAGAAAATACCTAAAAGAATATAAACACATGCCATATACGCATACATATTAAACTTATTTGTTATGATTTCAAGATCTTACTGCTTTTATCTATATGTCTTTGAAAGACATATAAAGGCTAAGAACACTGTGATCTTTAAAATGAGTTCTAAAGAAGAGAGAAGGAGTTAAGAGGTGGGGAAAAGTTCATTGCTTTTGGTTAAGAATAAGAAAAAAAATTTGAAATGATTTAAGTTTGCAATATTTGAGCAAATGTTAAAGATTTCATTTTGATAATATTACAAAATAAAATGTTATCAGAAATTATTGGGCATAAAATATCTACTTGTGTGAATTTCTATGAAACAGGAATTAAAATTTAGGGTCCAGGTACCCATAAAAATCTCATTGTAAATTGCTTTTTTTTTGTACTAAGATTGTATTTCTACATAGTTTGTACAATCTTTAAAATTGTCCTCAACAGCAAAAGCCATATTCAAAGCAATCTTTCTTTCAAAGTTTCTATGTTCTTTCTTTGTCCATAAGACACTATCATTTCACTCTATCAGAGGTTCTCAAACTGTATAGTTGGTAGCATCTGAAAAATGCAGATTCTCACCGCATACCCATACATTTTAGTTAAGAGGGTCTGTGATAGACTGAGGTGGAACAAAGGGTTCTTATCAGAAATTTCTAGTGGTTGGGAGGTGTTTTGTAATTCTCAAATAATGTTATTTTATTTGTTTTAGTCATATTATTTCATTTATTTTAAAATTTCAAACAATGTTTTAAAATGGTATAGAAGTCCCACTTTCAAAATGAATGGTTACAAAAGAAAAATTACTTGGAAACACAGCACATTGAAAGGGAACAACACGTTTTATTTATTTTTGAGCCTTCAGTTTGGTGCTGGTTACTCAATAAATGTTTGTTGAATAAATGAATAATCTGAATGAAGCTTTACCTTTTTGAAAATGAGATGACTGCTCTCCCATGAAATATAAATGCAAAAAGACACCTCTATAGATTTTAATTTCCTTCTAGACTCCCAAACTGCAACAGCTGCTTGATATAGTGCAGGAATATTGTTCTTATTCACTTACTCTGACCCTGAAAATGTCTGCTACAAATAACTGAGCTCTCTAATAGTTCCTAATGACCCTGTTCTCTGAGCAGAACTAATCAGTAATTTGGAATCAAATAGGTAATTCTAAAAATGAGACATTGCTCACATTGATTCTTACATGGTCATCATGTTTGCATTGAAGGTGACAATTACAATATGTTAGTATCAATCAATATTATGAATAAATTTTCAAACCATGAGGGGTGATGACTATGACCTATTGTGATGTTAATTTCCTGTTCACCCCTAATGCCAATTGTTCGCAGTGAGAAAGCTAATATTACTATGGGAAACTCATACTTCCAATTAAAATGACAATATTTCAGGGTTTTTTGCTTTTGATTTTGCCTCCGTTTGAAATATTTGCAGTAATATAAGGAGTTTTGTTTGTTTGTTTGTTTGTTTTTACCTATAGTCTGGTTTAAAATGTTTTTAAATACAAATCAGAATCTTTGCAGTACTCATTATGTTGACTGATGATGTATTCAAAAGTCTTAAAACGGTATTTTTAAAATATACTGAGGGCCAGGCATGGTGGCACATGCCTGTAATTCCAGCACTTTGGGATGCTGAGGTCGGCGGATCACGAGGTCAGGAGATCGAGACCATCCTGGCCAACATGGTGAAACCCCGTCTCTACTAATACAAAAATTAGCTGGGCGTGGTGGCACATGCCTGCAATCCTAGCTACTTGGGAGGCTGTGGCAGAAGAATCACTTGAACCGGGAGTCGGAGGTTGCAGTGAGCGGGGATCATGCCACTGCACTCCAGCCTGGCTACAGAGACTCTGTCTCAAGAAAAAAAAAAAGAAAAACAAAAGATATTGATGGTTATTTTCCATAGGAAAAAAAATCCATGTTGGACCATAAATAGATTGCAGAAAATGCCTGACTCTGTTACGTCAATTATTGACAGCAAGGAAGTCAAAGCCATAATAACATAATTGTCATGGGGCCATTAAGCATTACTTGGAGAAAATCTCTTGACCAGCCTGCAACTGAAGTCTTGAACCATTGACTCAAAAACCCAGTCTGCCATTAAAATGTTGATTAGGTGAAAAAGCTTAATTGGTTTAGTACAAATTCACCATCTTAAATAATTTTTTAAAATAATAAAACCTATAACTTACAATTGGGTCAACAAAGTGTTACCTTCATATTTGATAGACATTTTGGTTATATATTTTAAATAGCTACATATTCCAAATCACAGATGGCCTAGGTACTAAGATAATATTAATACACAACTTCATAGTGAATAAATGTAGCCATGAAACACAATCTTTAGTAGAAATTTGCTACTAAACCCTGGGTACCTGTTTCCCTTGGGCAAGTTTTATCTCAAACACAAAGCAACTAATCTTCTTAGTCTTTCTTGCTAACCCAACGACTTTCAGCTAATGATAATTATCTATAATTTGATATATGTGAAAGAATAATGGTCAGGTTCATTTTCTATTCAACTCAAAAAATGATTTTTCTATAAATCCTTACAGTGTGTCTAGGTAAGAGCTCAGTCAGTATGCACTCCCTCTCACTGAAAACAATAGTTAAACAACACCTATTATTACCAATTGTAAAGGTACATTCTCAGTTTTTCTCTTAAATATTTAAATATTAAATTTTTGGTTAAATTTAATCACACTGAAAATAAATTTTAAATTCTACGTTTAATGTAGAGTCACTTTATTACATTCTATATTCAAGTATGTGATTAATTTATGTCTTTTTCAGTAATGCAAATGATTCTTTATCATTTGAATGTTTAACTGCTCAAGTTTTATTGCCAATGTACTTTTATTATGTTTTCATTAATTATTTTTTAAGAAATTTGATTAATAGTATCTTGCTAACTTGAAATCCTAGTAGAGTGCCTTAGAAGATTTTGAGAGCTTATCGAAATCAAACTGGAAGGAAACATTGCTTTGCACTGAATTCTGACAGTTACCAAAATCACCTCACATAGTGATTCCGACGTAGATAGGAAGAAAGCAGTGGTGTGACCTGTATCACAAATCATAGTCAGTCATTTCATGAAAAATATCTTCTTTGGGAAAATAAAAATTATCTGGGTAGATTTCTCAAGATGTTTAATTTTCCCTGTGAAAAGAGGAAGATGCCAGTCAATGTATGACGTTCTTTTCAAAGGAGCATCACCTGCAAATTCACTGATACCGTATTTCTGCAGTGTTTTAGAAACAGAAATTGTGTTGTGCTCGTCATGACTCTCTGAAAACTTTTTAGTATTCAGGATTGTAAGTGCCAGAAACAGTCTTGATTATATTTTATGAAAATCTGTCAGAAATATTACTTATACTTATAAATCACTAGGTTGAAATAACCAGTATCTGAAGTTGGCCATCTTTATTTTAATAGGTGTACATATGTACTATGCATAACTCATGCTTCAGAAATTGTTACTACTCAACCTACTTACTTAGTATGAAATTTCTTCTTTAGTATATTATCATCCATTGTAATTCAAAATTATATAATGGATTGATTTTGAAAACAAATCTTCCCAAAGTCTAGTTTCTGGCTCAGCTTTTAAAGGCTAAGCATATTGATAATATAATATTATAATTTATGAATATTGCAAAGAGGATGGATAGTGGAAATGTGGAAAATGCCATAGTACTTTTTCATAGAACCCATGCAGATATAATACTTGTGAAAAATGGAAGATTATTTTGGCAGCAATTTACAGTAAGGGTAGGGACCAGTGTAGGGATGAGAAACTATTGTGGCTAGAAAAATGATGCCAATGGAAAAACTGTATTTCAGATTCATAGTAGTGGTATTGATTCATAAAGTGATGTACTTTTTTTCAATTAAGTATCAATAGAATCAAAATCAATTAGTAACATGTATGAGAGTTCTCTGTGAATTGAGAAATATCTTTATTCAATTTGACATAGTCCAGTCATTCTTAGTCAATAGCTCCCTCTTTAGACATATGAGAATTATTGACATTTATTTATGCCTTGGGAAATCGAATTTACAGGGGCTTTTGTATAGGCACCCATTGAAATCTAGCTACTCTATTAATTTTGGAACAAGAAAAAAAAATCTAGAAATAAAAGGTTTAAAATAAATTACATTAAGTGCTAAACATGGAGTAAAAAATATTTTAAACAAATGAATTTGATACTTTTGTAAAATGATTTCAGTGGCAAGAAAACACAAACAATTCAAATAGCTGACTACTGTCAGCTTAGCTTATGAAGAACATATACAACTCTATGTTTTGGGGCTTATTTTGAAACTTGGCTATGTTATATTTTCTTATTTGTCAGCTTTCTTTTGCTCTGCGTGAGCATAACTCTACAAAGTTAGAGTCTTAATATGTGACTGGGTTAGCTTCTCTTAGACTCAGTTATTGTAGGTTTCTGTCATCAACTAGAATATTATTTATTAAAGTGTGAAGTCATTATCATGCTCAATTAACAAGGTTGCTTCTCTGCTTTCTCTTTATTTCTCTCCCTGTCTCTCAAGTGACATATTTATTTCCCCCAAATTAGAAATTTACTAGATTTTAGCAAATTTAAAAAATTTTGTAAACTGTCATGGAACCACCAAAAGGAAATAAAATTACAATCATTATTTATTATACTATAATACAAAATAACCTCATTTAACATTTAATATATTCCCTTTAGTCTATTTTTATATGGATGTGTATTTTTATAAAATTGAAATAAAACTGAAAATATGGTTTTATATCTTCTCCCCAAAATATAATATTATAACAAAGCCATAAATGATATATGTATTGCATTTGTATAATTAACTATCCTTTAAAATTATCATTAAACATTTCTGAATAATGCCTCATCAGATGGCATACATCTAATACAAAACTGATTTAGATGTTATTGCACATTTAGAATACAGCTTCAATGACTATCTTTACACCTATGGTTTTGAATGGCTTTCTGGGTATTTCCTTAGAAAGTTTTCTGGAAATGAAATGGTTGGTGAAAGGACAGGACATCTTTGAAATACTGTCAAGTAGCTATTCAGAGTGATTGAACAAAGATTTACTTATAAATAGATATTCTGAGCTGAATAATTTAAAATTGATCATTTTAAGCTAGAATTTAAATTAGCAACCCCTCCACTCCATACCTACACACAACATCCCTGTGTCCCCTCCCACTATAATAAACATCTTATTTACTCTATGTTTATGAGCACAATGCTTTAAAATAAAGAAATAATACAGATCTCTTATGGAGGTATATAATAGGCATCCTGGTGGCATTTAACTGAGGTGTTTCCAGTTATTTAATTAGCATTTTAAAAGCATTTGCTTTTTATACTTTAAGTTCTGAGAACATGTGCAGCACGTGCAGGTTTGTTACATAGGTATACATATGCCATGGTGGTTTGCTGCACCCATCAACCTGTCATCTACATTAGGTATTTCTCCTAATGCTATCCCTCCCCTAGCACCCAACCCCCTGACAGGCCCTGATGTGTGATGTTCCCCTCCCTGTGCCCATATGTTTTCATTGTTCAACTCCTACTTGTGAGTGAGAATATGCAGTGTTTGCTTTTCTGTTCCTGTGTTAGTTTGCTGAGAATGATGGTTTCCAGCTTCATTCATGTCCCTGCAAGGAGCATGAACTGATTATTTTTTATCACTGTATTCAATGGGGTATATGTGCCATATTTTCTTTATCCAGTATAACATTGATGGGCATATGGGTTGGTTCCAAGTCTTTGCTATTGTGAATAGAGCTGCAATAAACATACACGTGCATGTGTCTTTATAGTAGAATGATTTACAATCCTTTGGTTATATACCCAGTAATGGGATTGCTGGGTCAAATGCTATTTCTAGTTCTAGATCCTTGAAGAATCACCACACTGTCTTCCACAATGGTTGAACTAATTTACACTCCCACCAACAGTGTAAAAGCTTTTCTATTTCTCCCCATCCTCTCCAGCATCTGTTGTTTCCTGACTTTTTAATGATCACCATTCTAAATGGCATGAAATGGTATCTCATTGTGGTTTTCATTTGCATTCCTCTAATGACCAAGGATGATGAGCTTTTTCCATATGTTTCTTGACCACATAAATGTCTTCTTTTAAAAAGTGTCTGTTCACATCCTTTGCCCACTTTCCTATTTTTTTTAAATTTTTTTTTTTTATAAATTTGTTTATGTTCCTTGTAGATTCTGGATATTATCCCTTTGTCAGATGGACAGATTGCAAACATTTTCTCCCATTCTGTAGGTTGCCTGTTCACTCTCATGAGTTTCTTTTCCTGTGCAGAAGCTCTTTAGTTTAATTAGATCCCATTTATCAATTTTGGCTTTTGTTGCAATTGCTTTGGGTGTTTTAGTCTTGAAGTCTTTGCCCATGCCTCTGTCCTGAATGGTATTGCCTAGGTTTTCTTCAAGGGTTTTTCTGGTTTTAGGTCTTACATTTAAGTGTTTGCTCCATCGTGAGTTAATTTTTGTGTAAGGTGTAAGGAAGGGGTCCAGTTTCAGTTTTCTGCATATGGCCAGCCAGTTTTCCCATTTATTAAATAGGGAATCATTTCCCCATTGCTTGTTTTTGTCAGATTGTCAAAGATGAGATAGTTGTAGAGGTATGGTGTTATTTCTGAGGCCTCTGTTTTGTTCCATTGGTCTATATATCTCTTTTCGTACCAGTACCATGCTGTTTTGGCTACTGTAGTCTCGTAGTATAGTTTGAAGTCATGTAGCGTGATGCCTCCAGCTTTGTTCTTTTTGCTTGGGATTGTCTTGGCCATTTGGGTTCTTTTTTGGTTCCATATGAAATTTAAAGTAGTTTTTCCTAATTCTGTGAAGAAATTCAATGGTAGCTTAATGGGAACAGCATTGAATCTATAAATTACTTTGGGTATTATGGCCATTTTCATGATATTGATTCCTCCTATCCATGAGAATGGAATGTTTTTCCATTTGTTTGTGTCCTCTCATATTTCCTTGAGCAGTGGTTTGTAGTTCTCCTTGAAGAGATCCTTCACGTCCCTTTTAAGTGGTATTCTTAGGTATTTTATTCTCTTTGCAGCAGTTGTGAATGGAAGTTTGCTCATGATTTGGTTCTGTTGTCTATTATTGCTGTATAGGAACGTTTGTAATTTTTGAACATTGATTTTGTATCCTGAGACTTTGCTGAAGTTGTTTATCAGCTTAAGGAGTTTTTGGGCTGAGACAATGGGGTTTTCTAAAAATACAATCATGTCATCTGCAAACAGAGATATTTTGACTTCCTTTCTTCCTATTTGAACATGTTTTATTTTTTTCTCTGGCCTGACCTGACCAGAACTTCCAATACTATGTTGAAGAGGAGTGGTGAGAGATGGCATCCTTGTCTTGTGCCAATTTGCAAAGGGAATGCTTCTAGCTTTTGCCCATTCAGTATAATATTGGTTGTGGGTTTGTCATAAATAGCTTTTATTATTTTGAGATACATTCCATCAATATCTAGTTTATTGAGAGTTTTTTAGCATGAAGGGGTGTTGAATTTTATCAAATGCCTTTTCTGCATCTATTGAGATAACCATGTGGTTTTTGTCATTGGTTTTGTTTCTGTGATGGGTTACATTTATTGATTTGTGTATGTTGAACCAGCCTTGCATCCCAGGAATGAAGCCAACTTGATCTTGGTGGATAAGCTTTTTAATGTGCTGCTGGTTTTGGTTTGCCAGTATTTTATTGAGGATTTTTGCATCCATGTTCATCAGGGATATTGGCCTGAAATTTTCTTTTTTGTTGCATCTTTGCAAGGTTTTGATATCAGAATGATGCTGGCCTCATAAATATAATAACTCATAAAATGAGTTAGGGAGGAGTCCCTCTTTTTCTATTGTTTGGAATAGTTTCAGAAAGAATGGTACCAGCTCATCTTTGTACCTCCTGTAGAATTTAGCTGTGAATTCATCTGGTCCTGGCTTTTTTGGTTGGTAGGCTATTAATTACTGCCTCAATTTCAAACTTGTTATTGGTCTATTCAGGGATTTGGCTTCTTCCTGGTTAAGTCTTGGGAGGGTATATGAGTCCAGGAATTTATCCATTTCTTCTAGATCTTTTAGTTTATTTGCGTAGAGGTGTTTGTAGTATTCTCTCATGATAGTTTGTATTTCTGTGGGATCAGTGATGATCTCCCTTTTGTCATTTTTTATTATGTCTATTTGATTCTTCTCTTTTTTTCTTTATTAGTATGGCTAGGGTCTATCTATTTTGTTAATCTTTTCAAAAAATCAGCTCCTGGATTCACTGTTGTTTTGAAGGGTTTTTCATGACTCAATATCCTTCAATTCTGCTCTGATCTTAGTTATTTCTTGTCTTCTGCTAGCTTTTGAATTTGTTTGCTCTTGCTTCTCTAGTTCTTTTAATTGTGATGCTAGGGTATAGATTTCAGGTTTTTGTTTCTCCTGTGGGCATTTAGTGCTATCATTTTCCTCCTAAACACTGCTTTATCTGTGTCCCAGAGATTCTGGTATGTTTTGTCTTTGTTCTCATTGGTTTCAAAGAACGTATTTATTTCTGCCTTAATTTTGTTATTTACTCAGTAGTCATTCAGGAGCAGGTTGCTCAGTTTTCATGTAGTTGTGTGGTTTTGAGTGGGATTTTTAATCCTGAGTTCTAACTTGATTGCACTGGGGTCTGAGAGAGTGTTTGTTATGATTTCTGATCTTTTGCATTTGCTGATGAGTGTTTTACTTCCAATTATGTGGTCGATTTTAGAATAAGTGTTGTGTGGTGCAGAGAAGAATGTATATTCTCTTGATCTGGGGTGGAGAGTTCTGCAGATGTCTATTAGGTCTACTTGGTACAGAGCTGAGTTCAAGTCCTGAATATCCTTGTTAATTTTCTGTCTCATTGATCTAATATTGATAGTGAGGCTTTAAGGTCTCCCTCTATTATTGTGTGGGAGTCTAAGTCTCTTTGTAGGTCTCTAAGAGTGTGCTTTATGAATCTGGGTGCTCCTGCATTGGGTGCCTATACATTTAAGATAGTTAGCTCTTCTTGTTGCATTAATCCCTATACCATTAAGTACTACCCTTCTTTGTCTTTTTTTGTTCTTTGCTGGTTTAAAGTCTGTTTCATCAGAGACTAGGATTGCAACCCCTGTTTTCTTTTTTGGTTTTTCTTTTCTTTTCTTTTTCTTTCTTTTTTTTTTTTTTTTTGGTTTCCATTTGCTTGGTAAATCCTCCCCCATCCCTTTATTTTGAGCCTATTTGTGTCTCTTCACGTGAGATGGGTCTCTTGAATACAGCACACTGATGGGTCTTGATTCTTTATCCAATTTGCCAGTCTGTGCCTTTTATTTGGGTATTTAGCCCAATAACATTTAAGGTTAATATGGTTATGTTTGAATTTGATCCTGTCATTGTGATGCCAGCTGGTTATTTTGCCCATTAACTGATGCAGTTTCTTCATAGTGTCAATGGTCTTTACATTTTGGTTTGTTTTTGCAGTGGCTGGTACTGGATTTTCCTTTCCGTATATAGTGCTTTCCTCAGGCGGTTGTATAAGGCAGGCCTGGTGGTGACAAAATCCTTCAGCATTTGCTTGTCTGTAAAGGATTTTATTTCTCCTTCACTTACGAAGCTAAGTTTTTGGCTGGATATGAAATTCTGGGTGGCAAATTATTTTCTTTAAGAATGTTGAATATTGGCCCCCACTCTCTTCTGGCTTGTAGGGTTTCTGCAGAGAGATCTGCTGTTAGTCTGATGTGCTTCCCTTTGTGGATAACTTAACCTTTCTCTCTGGCTGCCCTTAACAGTTTCTTCTTCATTTCAACCTTGGTGAATCTGATGATTATGTGTCTTGGGGTTGCTCTTCTTGAGGAGTATCTTAGTGGTGTTTTCTGTATTTCCTGAATTTGAACGTTGGCCTGTCTTGCTTGGTTGGGGAAGTTCTCCTGGATAATATCCTGAAGTGTGTTTTCCAACATGGTTCCACTCTCCCCATCACTTTTAGGTACACCAGTCAAATGTAGGTTTGGTCTTTTCACATAGCCCCATATTTATTGGAGGTTTTGTTTGTTCCTTTTCATTCTTTTTTCTCTAATCTTGTCTTCACACTTTATTTCTTTAAATTTATCTTCAATTTCTGATATCCTTTTTTCTGCTTGATTGATTCAGCTATTGATACTTGTATGTGCTTCAAAAAGTTCTCATGCTGTGTTTTTCAGCTTCATCAGGTCTTTTATGTTCTTCCCTAAAC
>NW_022329676.1:0-8050 GCF_002776525.5 Piliocolobus tephrosceles | reverse complement strand
CTAGCGAGAAGCACCCACAGGTGTGGAGGGGCAGGCCACCCCTTCATCTGGCGCCCAACGTGGGGCTTTTTGCTAAGGTGAAGGTACGCTGGAGCGTGGTCATTGAGGACAAGTCGACGAGAGACTCCCGAGTACTCTACAGTCAGCCTTGCGGTAAGCTTGTGCGCTCGGAAGAACCTAGGGAAACAATGGGGCAAACTAAAAGTAAATATGCCTCTTATCGCAGCTTTATAAAAATTCTCTTAAAAAGAGGGGGAGTTAAAGTGTCTACCAAAAATCTAAATACGCTCTTTCAAACAATAGAACAGTTTTGTCCATGGTTTCCAGAACAGGGAACTTTAGATCTAAAAGATTGGGAAAAAATTGGCAAAGAATTAAAACAAGCAAGTAGGGAAGGTAAAATCATCCCACTTACAGTATGGAATGATTGGGTCATTATTAAAGTAGCTTTAGAACCATTGCAAACAGAAGAAGATAGCGTTTCAGTTTCTGATGTCCCTAAAAGCTGTGCAGTAGATTGTGAAAAAGAGGCAGGGATAGAATCCCGGAAAGAAAAAGAAAATTCACACTGTGAATGTGTAGCAGAGCCGGTAATGGCTCGGTCAACGCAAAATGTTGACAACAATCAATTACAGGAGGTAATATATCCTGAAACGTTAAAATTAGAGGAAAAGGATTCAAAATTAGCAGAGCCATCAGAGTCTAAACCACGATGGCCAACACCTCTTACAACAGCTCAGATGCCTGCAACCTTAGAACCTCAAATGCAGGTTAAACAAGTACAAACTCCAAAAGAAGATCAAATAGAGAAAGATAGAGTCTCTGTCATGGCAATGCCAATCCAAGTACAGTATCCACAATATCAGCAGGTAGAAAGTAAGATCCAGCAGCCAGTAGCCTATCAATATGGGCCGCCAGCTGAACTGCAGTATCGGCAGCCCCCAGAAAATCTGTGTGGACAGCCAGGAACATTTCCAGTGCCACAGGGCAGGGCGCCATATCCTCAGCCGCCCACCATGAGACTTAATCCTACAGCACCGCCCAGTACACAGGGTAGTGCAATACATAAAATTATTGATGAGGCAAGAAAACAGGGAGATATTGAGGCGTGGCAATTCCCAGTAATATTAGAAGCAAGACCACCTAGAGAAGGGGCTCAAGAGGGAGAGCCTCCCGTGGCTGAAGCCAGATATCAGTCCTTTTCTATAAAAATGCTGAAAGAAATGAAAGAAGGAGTAAAACAGTATGGACCCAACTCTCCTTACATGAGAACATTATTAGATTCCATTGCTCATGGATATAGACTCATTCCTTATGATTGGGAGATTCTGGCAAAATCCTCACTCTCACCCTCTCAATTTTTACAATTTAAGACTTGGTGGATTGATGGGGCACAAGTACAGGCCCGAAGAAATAGGACTGCCAATCCTCCAATTAACATAGATGCAGATCAACTATTAGGAATAGGTCAAAATTGGAGCACTGTTGACCAACAAACAATAATGCCAAATGAGGCCATTGAGCAAATCAGGGCTATCTGCCTCAGGGCCTGGGAAAAAATCCAAGACCCAGAAACTGCCTGCCCTTCCTTTAATACAGTAAGACAAGGCTGTAAAGAGCCCTACCCAGATTTCGTAGCAAGACTTCAAGATGCTGCTCAAAAGTCAATTACCGATGAGAATGCCCGTAAAGTCATAGTGGAGTTAATGGCATATGAAAACGCCAATCCGGATTGTCAATCAGCCATTAAGCCATTAAAAGGAAAGGTTCCCGCAGGATCAGATGTAATCTCAGAGTACGTTAAAGCCTGCGATGGAATTGGAGGAGCTATGCATAAAGCTATGCTTATGACTCAGGCAATCACAGGAGTTGCTTTAGGAGGACAAGTGAAAACATTTGGGGGAAAATGTTATAATTGTGGTCAAATTGGTCATCTAAAAAAGAATTGCCCAGTCACAAATAAACAAAATGTAACTACTCAAGTTACTACAACAGATAAAGGGCCACCTGGCCTATGTCCAAGATGTAAAAGGGGAAAACATTGGGGTAATCAATGTCGTTCTAAATTTGATAAAAATGGGCAACCACTGTCGGGAAACGAGAGGAGGGGCCAGCCTCAGGCCCCGCAACAAACTGGGGCATTCCAAATTCAACCCTTTGTTCCTCAGGGTTTTCAGGAACAACAACCCCCACTGTCGCAAGTGTCTCAGGGAATAAGCCAGTTATCACAATACAGCAATTATCCCCCGCCACAAGTGGCAGCGCAGCAGTAGATCTATGTACTTTAAAAAGCAGTCTCTCTGCTTCCAGGGGAGCCTCCACAAAAAATCCCCACAGGGGTATACGGCCCATTGCCTGAGGGGACTGTAGGACTAATCTTAGGAAGATCAAGTTTAAATCTAAAAGGAGTTCAAATTCATACTGGTGTGGTTGATTCAGACTATGAAGGCGAAATTCAATTGGTTATTAGTTCCTCAATTCCTTGGAGTGCCAGTCCAGGAGACAGAATCGCTCAATTATTACTCCTACCTTATATTAAAATTGGAAACAGTGAAATAAAAAGAACAGGAGGGTTCGGAAGCACTAATCCGGCAGGAAAGGCTGCATATTGGGCAAGTCTGGTCTCTGAGAGCAGACCTGTGTGTAAGGCCATTATTCAAGGAAAACAGTTTGAAGGGTTGGTAGACACAGGAGCAGATATCTCTGTCATTGCTTTAAATCAGTGGCCAAAAAATTGGCCTAAACAAAAGGCTGTTACGAGACTTGTCGGCGTAGGCACGGCTTCAGAAGTATATGAAAGTACAATGATTTTATATTGTTTAGGGCCAGATAATCAAGAAAGTACTGTTCAGCCAATGATTACTTCAATTCCTGTTAATCTATGGGGTCGAGATTTGTTACAACAATGGGGTGCAGAAATTATTATGCCTGCTCCATTATACAGCCCCACAAGTCAAAAAATCATGACTAAAATGGGATATATACCAGGAAAGGGATTAGGAAAAAATGAAAATGGCATTAAAGTCCCAATTGAGACTAAGAAAAATCAAGAAAGAAAAGGAATAGGGTATCCTTTTTAGGGGCGGCCACTGTAGAGCCTCCTAAACCCATTCTATTAACTTGGAAAACAGAAAAACCGGTATGGGTAAATCAGTGGCCGCTACCAAAGCAAAAACTGGAGGCTTTACACTTATTAACAAAGGAACAATTAGAAAAGGGACACATTGAGCCTTCATTCTCACCCTGGAATTCTCCTGTATTTATAATTCAGAAAAAATCAGACAAATGGCGTATGTTAATGGACTTAAGAGCCGTAAACGCTGTAATTCAACCCATGGGGCCTCTCCAACCTGGATTGCCCTCCCCGGCCATGATCCCAAAAGACTGGCCTTTAATTATAATTGATCTGAAGGATTGCTTTTTTACCATTCCTCTGGCAGAGCAAGATTATAAAAAATTTGCCTTTACTATACCAGCCATAAATAATAAAGAACCAGCCACCAGGTTTCAGTGGAAAGTTTTACCACAGGGAATGCTTAATAGTCCAACTATTTGTCAAACTTTCGTAGGTCAAGTCCTTCAACCAGTTAGAGACAAATTTTCAGATTGTTATATCATTCACTATATTGATGACATTTTATGTGCTGCAGAAACAAGAGACAAATTAATTGACTGTTACACATTTCTGCAAGCAGAGGTTGCCAACGCTAGACTAACAATAGCATTTGATAAGATCCAAACCTCTGCTCCCTTTCATTATTTAGGGATGCAAATAGAAAATAGAAAAATTAAGCCACAAAAAATAGAAATAAAAAAAGATACATTAAAAACATTAAATGACTTTCAAAAATTGTTAGGCGATATTAATTGGATTCGGCCAACTCTAGGCATTCCTACTTATGCCATGTCAAATTTGTTCTCAATCCTAAGAGGAGACCCAGACTTAAATAGTAAAAGAATATTAACTCCAGAGGCAACAAAAGAAATTAAATTAGTAGAAGAAAAAATTCAGTCAGCACAAATAAATAGAATAGATTCTTTGGCCCCACTCCAACTTTTGATTTTTGCCACTGCACATTCTCCAACAGGCATCATTGTTCAAAATACTGATCTTGTGGAGTGGTCATTCCTTCCACACAGTACAATTAAAACTTTTACATTATACTTGAATCAAATAGCTACATTAATTGGTCAAACAAGATTACGAATAATAAAGTTGTGTGGTAATGACCCAGACAAAATAGTTGTTCCTTTAACCAAGGAACAAGTTAAACAAGCCTTTATCGATTCTAGTACATGGCAAATTGGCCTTGCTGATTTTGTGGGAATTATTGATAATCATTACCCAAAAACAAAAATCTTCCAGTTTTTAAAATTGACTACTTGGATTTTACCTAAAATTACCAAATATAAACCTTTAGAAAATGCTCTAACAATATTTACTGATGGTTCCAGCAATGGAAAAGCAGCTTACACAGGGCCAAAAGAGCGAGTAATCAAAACTCAATATCAATCAGCTCAAAGGGCAGAGTTGGTTGCAGTCATTACAGTGTTAGAAGATTTTGATCAACCTGTTAATATTATATCAGATTCTACATATGTAGTACAGGCTACAAGGGATGTTGAGACAGCTCTAATTAAATATAGCATGGATGATCAGTTAAACCACCTATTCAATTTGTTACAACATACTATAAGAAAGAGGAATTTCCCATTTTATATTACTCATATTCGAGCACACACTAATTTACCAGGACCTTTAACTGAAGCAAATAAACAAGCTGACTTACTGGTATCCTCTGCATTCATAAAAGCACAAGAACTTCATGCTTTGACTCATGTAAATGCAGCAGGGTTAAAAAACAAATTTGATGTCACATGGAAACAGGCAAAAAATATTGTACAACATTGTACCCAGTGTCAAGTGCTACACCTGCCCACTCAAGAGGCAGGAGTTAATCCCAGAGGTCTGTGTCCCAATGCATTATGGCAAATGGATGTTACCCATGTACCTTCATTTGGAAAATTATCATATGTTCATGTAACAGTTGATACTTATTCACATTTCATATGGGCAACATGCCAAACAGGAGAAAGTACTTCCCATGTTAAAAAACATTTATTATCTTGTTTTGCTGTGATGGGAGTCCCAGAAAAAATTAAAACTGACAATGGACCAGGTTATTGTAGTAAAGCTTTCCAAAAATTCTTAAATCAGTGGAATATTACACATACAACAGGAATTCCTTATAATTCCCAAGGACAGGCCATAGTAGAAAGAACTAATAGAACACTCAAAACTCAGTTAGTTAAACAAAAAGAAGGGGGAGACAGTAAGGAGTGTGCCTCTCCTCAGATGCAGCTTAATCTAGCACTCTATACTTTAAATTTTTTAAACATTTATAGAAATCAGACTACTACTTCTGCAGAACAACATCTTACTGGTAAAAAGAACAGCCCACATGAAGGAAAACTGATTTGGTGGAAAGACAACAAAAATAAGACATGGAAAATAGGGAAGGTAATAACCTGGGGAAGAGGCTTTGCTTGTGTTTCACCAGGAGAAAATCAGCTTCCTATTTGGATACCCACTAGACATTTGAAGTTCTACAATGAACCCATCGGAGATGCAAAGAAAAGCGCCTCCACGGAGACGGAAACACTGCAATCGAGCACCATTGACTCGCAGGATGAATCAAGTGGTGATATCAGAAGAACAGATGAAGTCACCATGCACCAAGAAGGAGGAGCTGCCAACCTGGGCACAGTTAAAGAAGCTGACACTGTTAGCTAGAAAAAGCCTAGCTAACACAAAGGTGACACAAACCTCAGAAAAAATGCTGCTTGCAGCTTTAATGGTTGTATCAACGGTGGTAAGTCTCCCCGTGCCTGCAGGAGCAGCTGCAGCTAATTATACCTACTGGGCCTATGTGCCTTTCCCGCCCTTAATTCGGGCAGTGACATGGATGGATAATCCTATTGAAGTATATGTTAATAATAGTGTGTGGGTACCTGGTCCCACAGATGATCGTTGCCCTGCCAAACCGGAGGAAGAAGGAATGATGATAAATATTTCCATTGGGTATCGTTATCCTCCTATATGTCTAGGGAAAGCACCAGGATGTTTAATGCCTGCTATCCAAAATTAGTTGGTAGAAGTGCCTACTCTCAATCCCATCAGTATATTTACTTACCACAAGGTTGTGGAATTCACAATCTGGTATCGATCAAAAATTGGCAAATCAAATTAATGATCTTAAACAAACTGTCACTTGGATGGGAGATAGGCTCATGAGCTTGGAACATCGTTTCCAGTTACAATGTGACTGGAATACTTCAGATTTTTGTATTACACCCCAAATTTATAATGAGTCTAAACATCACTGGGACATGGTAAAACGCCATTTACAGGGAAGAGAAGATAATCTCACTTTAGACATTTCTAAATTAAAAGAACAAATTTTTGAAGCCTCTCAAAGTCATTTAAATATTGTCCCTGGAGCTGAGGCGTTAGATCAAGTGGCAAAAAATCTTTATGGATTAAACCCCACGACTTGGATTAAGTCTATTGAAAACTCTACTGTAGTAAATTTTGGAATTATGTGTCTCTGTTTAATCGGTTTGTTTTTAGTGTGCTGGACCAGTCGAAGAATACTGCGCCACAATCGAGAGAACGAACAAGCCTTCATCGCCATGGCACATTTGTATAGAGGAAAAGAGAAAAAAAAAAATGTTGCGAAAAGTCAGGGACCTTGAACAGAGGGACTGGCTGGAGCCACAACAACAACAACAACAAATAATAATAATATGAAGATTTCATGGACATTTTATTAGTTCTTCAAAATTTATACTTTTGTAATTTCTTATGTCTGTCTTTAATCTCTTAATCCCATCATTTTCTTTGTAAGATGAGGAAGATATATGTCACCTCAAGACCCTATGATAATTGCCTTAACTACACAAATTGTTTGTAGAGCATGTGTGTTTAAACAGTATGAAAACTGGGCATCTTGAAAAAAGAACGAGATAACAGCGATGTTCAGGAAACAAGGGAGGTAACCTTGAACTGGCCGCCGGTGAGCCGGACGGACAGAGCCATATCTTTTCTCCTTTTGCACACAAATAGGAGAGATATCGCTGAATTCTTTTTCTCAGCATGGAATATCCCTGAGAAGGAGAATGCGCTCTAAGGGTAGGCCTATAAACGACCCCCTTGGAGGCGTGCCGCCTTTTACAGTTGAAGCCGAAGGGATGAAATAAGCCCCGGCATCCTGTAGTACTCTCAGGCTTATTGGGAGGGAAAAAAATTCCCACCTAATAAATTTTGGCCAGTCAGGTTGTCTGCTCTCAAACCCTATTTCCTGATAAAATGTTATCAATGACTATGCGTGCCCTAAAATTTCATTAGCAACTTTAATTTTAATGTTAACACCATCCTGTCCCCACTTATTCTGTAATATTCTATTACTTTATAAAGTATATAATCTCGGTGTCATGATGATAATGGTGATTGTGTTAAAAAGAGAAGGGGGAAATGTAGGGAAAAAATAGGTTAGCCTGTTGCTGTGTTATTATAGATAGAAGTAAGTTTAAGAGACTCCATTCGGCTCTATATTTGAGATGCTGTTAATCTGTGACTCTACCCCCAATCTTGTCCTTGCTAGAAACATTGCTGTGCTAATTAAAGTTGAAAGGATTCTGGGCTGTAAGGAATGTGCTTTGTTAGGCAAATGTTTAAAGCCTGCTTGTGGTTGAAGGTCAGTACCATTCCTTTAAATCTCAGTAAAAGAAAAACATCTGTCTCCTGCCCGATCCTGAGAAAATGGAACATCTTACTGCTAATTTACTCCCTTATCTTTTTGGCAATAAATACTGAGGGAACTCAGAGACCAGTGCCAGTGTGGGTCCTCTGAAAGCACAGCACTGGCCCCCTGGGGCCCCGCTTTTCTCTCTATACTTTGTCTCTGTGTCTTTATTTCTTTTCTCAAGTCTCTCGTTTCCACCTAGCGAGAAGCACCCACAGGTGTGGAGGGGCAGGCCACCCCTTCAT
>NW_022329675.1:18129-40826 GCF_002776525.5 Piliocolobus tephrosceles | reverse complement strand
TCACACATAACAATATTAACCTTAAATGTAAATGGACTAAATGCTCCAATTAAAAGACACAGACTGGCAAACTGGATAAAGAGTCAAGACCCATCAGTCTGCTGTCTTCAGGAGACCCATCTCACATGCAGAGACATACATAGGCTCAAAATAAAGGGATGGAGGAAGATCTACCAAGCAAATGGAGAACAAAAAAAAGCAGGGGTTGCAATCCTAGTCTCTGATAAAACAGACTTTAAACCATCAAAGATCAAAAGAGACAAAGAAGGCCATTACATAATGGTAAAGGGATCAATTCAACAGGAAGAGCTAACTATCCTAAATATATATGCACCCAATACAGGAGCACCCAGATTCATAAAGCAAGTCCTTAGAGACTTACAAAGAGACTTAGACTCCCATACAATAATAATGGGAGACTTCAACACTCCACTGTCAACATTAGATCAACGAGACAGAAAGTTAACAAGGATATCCAGGAATTGAACTCATCTCTGCACCAAGCGGACCTAATAGACATCTATAGAACTCTCCACCCCAAGTCAACAGAATATACATTCTTCTCAGCACCACATCACACTTATTCCAAAATTGACCACATAATTGGAAGTAAAGCACTCCTCAGCAAATGTAAAAGAACAGAAATTATAACAAACTGTCTCTCAGACCACAGTGCAATCAAACTAGAACTCAGGACTAAGAAACTCAATCAAAACCGCTCAACTACATGGAAACTGAACAACCTGCTCCTGAATGACTACTGGGTACATAACGAAATGAAAGCAGAAATAAAGATGTTCTTTGAATCCAATGAGAACAAAGATACAACATACCAGAATCTCTGGGACACATTTAAAGCAGTGTGTAGAGGGAAATTTATAGCACTAAATGCCCACAAGAGAAAGCAGGAAAGATCTAAAATTGACACTCTAACATCACAATTAAAAGAACTAGAGAGGCAAGAGCAAACACATTCAAAAGCTAGCAGAAGGCAAGAAATAACTAAGATCAGAGCAGAACTGAAGGAGATAGGGACACAAAAAACCCTCCAAAAAATCAATGAATCCAGGAGTTGGTTTTTTGAAAAGATCAACAAAATTGACAGACCGCTAGCAAGACTAATAAAGAAGAAAAGAGAGAGGAATCAAATAGATGCAATAAAAAATGATAAAGGGGATATCACCACCGACCCCACAGAAATACAAACTACCATCAGAGAATACTATAAACACCTCTATGCAAATCAACTAGAAAATCTAGAAGAAATGGATAATTTCCTGGACACTTACACTCTCCCAAGACTAAACCAGGAAGAAGTTGAATCCCTGAATAGACCAATAGCAGGATCCGAAATTGAGGCAACAATTAATAGCCTACCCACCAAAAAAAGTCCAGGACCAGATGGATTCACAGCTGAATTCTACCAGAGGTACAAGGAGGAGCTGGTACCATTCCTTCTGAAACTATTCCAATCAATAGAAAAAGAGGGAATCCTCCCTAACTCATTTTATGAGGCCAACATCATCCTGATACCAAAGCCTGGCAGAGACACAACAAAAAAAGAGAATTTTAGACCAATCTCCCTGATGAACATCGATGCAAAAATCCTCAATAAAATACTGGCAATCCGGATTCAGCAGCACATCAAAAAGCTTATCCACCATGATCAAGTGGGCTTCATCCCTGGGATGCAAGGCTGGTTCAACATTCGTAAATCAATAAACGTAATCCAGCATATAAACAGAACCAAAGACAAGAACCACATGATTATCTCAATAGATGCAGAAAAGGCCTTTGACAAAGTTCAACAGCCCTTCATGCTAAAAACGCTCAATAAATTCGGTATTGATGGAATGTACCTCAAAATAATAAGAGCTATTTATGACAAACCCACAGCCAATATCATACTGAATGGGCAAAAACTGGAAAAATCCCCTTTGAAAACTGGCACAAGACAGGGATGCCCTCTCTCACCACTCCTATTCAACATAGTGTTGGAAGTTCTGGCTAGGGCAATCAGGAAAGAGAAAGAAATCAAGGGTATTCAGTTAGGAAAAGAAGAAGTCAAATTGTCCCTGTTTGCAGATGACATGATTGTATATTTAGAAAACCCCATCGTCTCAGCCCAAAATCTTCTTAAGCTGATAAGCAACTTCAGCAAAGTCTCAGGATACAAAATTAATGTGCAAAAATCACAAGCATTCTTATACACCAGTAACAGACAAGCAGAGAGCCAAATCAGGAATGAACTTCCATTCACAATTGCTTCAAAGAGAATAAAATACCTAGGAATCCAACTTACAAGGGATGTAAAGGACCTCTTCAAGGAGAACTACAAACCACTGCTCAACGAAATAAAAGAGGACACAAACAAATGGAAGAACATACCACGCTCATGGATAGGAAGAATCAATATCATGAAAATGGCCATACTGCCCAAGGTTATTTATAGATTCAATGCCATCCCCATCAAGCTACCAATAAGTTTCTTCACAGAATTGGAAAAAAACTGCTCTAAAGTTCATATGGAACCAAAAAAGAGCCCGCATTGCCAAGACAATCCTAAGTCAAAAGGACAAAGCTGGAGGCGTCACGCTACCTGACTTCAAACTATACTACAAGGCTACAGTAACCAAAACAGCATGGTACTGGTACCAAAACAGAGATGTAGACCAATGGAACAGAACAGAGTCCTCAGAAATAATACCACACATCTACAGCCATCTGATCTTTGACAAACCTGAGAGAAACAAGAAACGGGGAAAGGATTCCCTATTTAATAAATGGTGCTGGGAAAATTGGCTAGCCATAAGTAGAAAGCTGAAACTGGATCCTTTCCTTACTCCTTATACAAGGATTAATTCAAGATGGATTAGAGACTTAAATGTTAGACCTAATACCATAAAAACCCTAGAAGAAAATCTAGGTAGTACCATTCAGGACATAGGCATGGGCAAGGTCTTCATGTCTAAAACACCAAAAGCAACGGCAGCAAAAGCCAAAATTGACAAATGGGATCTAATTAAACTAAAGAGCTTCTGCACAGCAAAAGAAACTACCATCAGAGTGAACAGGCAACCTACAGAATGGGAGAAAATTTTTGCAATCTACTCATCTGACAAAGGGCTAATATCCAGAATCTACAAAGAACTTAAATAAATATACAAGAAAAAAACAAACAACCCCATCCAAAAGTGGGCAAAGGATATGAACAGACATTTCTCAAAAGAAGACATTCATACAGCCAACAGACACATGAAAAAATGCTCATCATCACTGGCCATCAGAGAAATGCAAATCAAAACCACAATGAGATACCGTCTCACACCAGTTAGAACGGCAGTCATTAAAAAATCAGGAAACAACAGGTGTTGGAGAGGATGTTGAGAAATAGGAACACTTTTACACTGTTGGTGGGATTGTAAACTAGTTCAACCATTATGGAAAACAATATGGCAATTCCTCAAGGATCCAGAACTAGATGTACCATATGACCCAGCCATCCCATTACTGGGTATATACCCAAAGGATTATAAAGTATTCTACTACAAAGACACATGCACACGTATGTTTATTGCGGCACTATTCACAATAGCAAAGACTTGGAATCAACCCAAATGTCCATTTGTGACAGACTGGATTACGAAAATGTGGCACATATACACCATGGAATACTATGCAGCCATAAAAAAGGATGAGTTTGCGTCCTTTGTAGGGACATGGATGCAGCTGGAAACCATCATTCTTAGCAAACTATCACAGGAACAGAAAACCAAACACTGCATGTTCTCACTCATAGGTGGGAACTGAATAATGAGATCACTTGGACTCGGGAAGGGGAACATCACACATTGGGGCCTATCATGGGGATGGGGAAGCAGGGAGGGATTGTATTGGGAGTTATACCTGATATAAATGATGAATTGATGGGTGCTGACGAGTTGATGGGTGCAGCACACCAACATGGCACAAGTACACATATGTAACAAACCTGCACGTTATGCACATGTACCCTAGAACTTAAAGTATAATAAAAAATAAAATTAAAAAAAAAATGTTTCCTTTGCATTAATAACTTGGGTGTTTGGTGCAAGAAGCCTAGCTTTCAGCCTATATTGGAATTTGACATGCCTTTCTCACTAAGCTTAATCATTTCTAGCTTTTGATTTATAATGAAAGATGTAAAATTTTTCCTTTCACTTGAACACGTAGAGATTATTGTAGGGTTATTAATTGACCTAATTTCAATATTGTTGTGAGAACGGAAAGGCCCAAGGAGAGGGAGAGAAACAGGGGAGTGGTGGTGGGTCCCTAGAGCAGTCAGAACACACGCAGCATCTATGGATTAAGTTTGCTGTCTTATTGGGTGCAATTTGTGGTACCCCAAAACAATTACAATAGCAACATCAAAGATCACTGATCACATGTCACCATAACAGATACAATAATAATGAAAAATTTTGACACATTGCTAGACTTATCAAAATGTGACATGGAGATAGGCAATGAGCACATAGTGTTGGAAAAATGGAGCTGATAGACTTGTTCAATGTAAGGCTACCACAAATCTTCAATTTGTAAAAAAAAACACAGTATCTGTGCAGTTCAATAAAGCAAAACACAATAAAACAAGATATGCCCGTAATTACCAGCATAGAGAATATAGCTTTTTCCAGTTGCTTTGTTTTACTTAGTAATATGTATTTACATTTCTTCCACGTTTTTTCATGGCTTGATTGCTCATTTCCTTTGAGTGCTGAATAATATTCCATTTTCTGGAAGTATCACTGCTGATTTATCCATTCACCTATGATATCTTGGTTGCTTTCAAGTTTTGGCAATTATGAATAAAGCTACAATATAGATATAAGTTTTCAACTCCTATGAGTAAATACCTAGGAGCACAATTACTAGATCATATGGTAAGAGTATATTTAGTTGTGTTAAGAAACTGCCAAACTCTCTTCCAAAGTGTCTGCACCTTTTTGCATTCCCACTGACAATGAACGAGAGTTCCTGTTGCTCCACACCTTCATCAGCATTTGGTGTTGTCAGTGTTTTGGATTCTGGCCATTCTAACAGATGTGTAGTGATATCTCACTGTTGGCTTAGTTTGCATTTCCCTGATGACATATGATATAGAGAGATGTAATTAACCATTTTTAAGTGTATAGTTTAGAATTGCCACGTATATTCACAATGTAAAGTGTGTTTCACATAGTTGTGAAACACAGCACCAGAGATTTTCATCTTGCAAATTTGAAATTCTACAACAATTAAACAATGATTCCTCTTTCTCCCTTCCCCAGCTCCTGGTAAGCACTGTTCTACTTTCTGTCTTTATAAATGTGACTTCTCTAGGTACCTCATATAAGTTTTGTCATATAAGTTATAAAAGTGTAAGTATTTATATGTAATATATGGACATATAATTTAGAAATATATAGGTATGTGTAAGTGTATATAAGTGTATTAGTATAAATATATAAGTGTATATGTACATAAGTCATATTAGTGTCTGTTTTTCAGCTTTATAGAACTATAATTAACAATTAAAAATTGTATATATTTAAGGTATACAAATTGATGTTTTGATATACATATGCATTGTGAAATATGTATACATATAATTACCACTATCTAGCTAATTAACATAAATCACTTCATGTAGTCACTTTTTTGTGGTGAGAACATTTATGGTCTACTCTTTTAGCAAATTTCAAGTATACAATACATTATTGTTAACGATGGCCACCATGCTGTACATTAGATCTCCAGAACTCATTCATTCTGCATAACAGAAATGTTGTATTATTTGACCATCTCCCCATTTCCCTGAACTTCAGCCCCTTCAAACTACAATTCTAATATCTGCTTCTATTAGTGCAACTTTTTCAGATTCCAAATATGAATGAGATAATGTGATATTTGTCTTTCTGTGCCTGGCATGTTTTACTTAACATAATGTTCTCCAAGTTCACCTATGTTGTCATAAACAAGATTCCTTTCTTTTTTGAGGCTGAATGGTATTCCATTGTGCATATATATATATATATATATATATCCCATATTTTCTTTATCCATTTATCCATTGATGGACACTTAGATTGATTCCATATCTTGGATATGGTAATCAGTGATTCAAAGTACTTGGGGATGCAGCTATCTTTTCGACATGTTGATTTCATTATCACTGGATATATACGCAGAAGAAAAATTGCTTAGTTATATGATTGCTCTGTTTTTATTCTTTGATAAACTTCCATAGTGGCTGTACAATTTACATTGCCACTAACTGTATACCACAGTTCCCTTTTCTCCACATCCTAACCAACACTTGTTATCTTTCATCATTTTTATAACAGCCATTCTAACAGGTGTGAGGGTGTGAGGTAATATTTGGCTGTGGTTTTAATTTTTATTTATGTGGTGATTAGTAATGTTAGGCATTTTTAATATAGAAGTTATCCATTTGTATGCCTTCTTTTGAGAAATGTCATCAGGTTTTTTGCCCATTTTAAAAACCAGGTTATTTTTTTTCCTTCTATTGAGTTGTTTGAGTTCCTTACATATTTTGGACATTAATCCCTTATCAGATGTATGGTTTGCAAATATTTTTGCCCATTCCATAGGTTGTCTCTCATTTTGTTAATTCTTTCTTTGGCTGTGCAGAAGCTTTTGGGTTTGATATAATCCCATTTGTCTAATTTTGATTTTGTTGCCTGGGCTTTTGGGATCTTATCAAAAAAGTGATTGTCCAGACGAATATCATGAAGCTTTTTTCCTATGTTTTTTTTCTAGTAGTTTTACAGTTTCGGGTCTTACATCTAAATCTTTAATCTATTTTGGGTTGATATTCATATGTGGTATAAGAGGAAGGTCTTATTTCACTCTTGTGCACATGGATATTCAGTTTTCCCAGCACCATTTATTGAAGAGACTGCCCTTTCCTTATTGTACATTCTTGTCATCTGTCAAAAACCAATTAATTGTAAATGAATGCATTTATTTATAGGTTCTCTATTCTGTCGCATTGGTCCATGTGTTTGTTTTATGCTAGTACCATGCCATTTTGATTGCTATGACTTTGTAGTATATTTTGGTATCAGGTAGTGTGATGCCTCTAGCTTTGTTCTTTTTGCTTACTATTGCTTTGGCTATTCAGTACTTTTTGTACTTCTTTTAAAATGAATGTACCAAGTCAAGTATGAAGCTGGTTTTTATAAATTCATACTATATAAGATTTTATTCTAAAGTTATTTAAAAATGAAAATTGAAGTTAAATATCTATGTTACAGTATACATGTATTTTATTCTGGAAATAAATTTGAGGAAGGTTGGGTAGCAGAAAGAGGGATATATTTTAGGAAATTTGAAATTTGTTACTGTGCTGAAGTTAGTTTAAAATTTAAAATTCTGGCTCTCTACATGATGCTTAGTCTTACATTTTTAAAGCTATAGCTAGATATTGTTGGTTTTAATATTTTCTCATTATTATTTCCAGCACATGCTTTTATTTTTGCAAGGAGGTTTTTATCTATGAAATGTTACAAATAATTCAGTATCATTTTAAAACATGCAGTGTCTTTTAAAGGATTATCAATCTGTGTTTTACAAACCTCAGCAGATATGATTACAGTTTGTTTAGAGCTACAGTTGATGAGCTCTACTTCACTCCAAAGATATGTAACTATCCTACAAATTTGATAAGTATCATCTAACATTTAATGCTTGATGATTTGGAAAAGTACAAATGACAGCAACCTTCAGAATATCCATTCACGGCTGGGCGTGGTGGCTCATGCCTGTAATCCCAGCACTTTGGGAGGCCAAGATAGGTGGATCACAAGGTCAGGAGTTCAAGATCAGCCTGGTCAATATGGTGAAACCCCATCTCTACTACAAATATGAAAAAAAAAATAGCCAGGCGTGGTGGTGGGTGCCTGTAGTCCCAGGTACTCAGGAGGGTGAGGGAGGAGAATCACTTGAATCCAGGAGGCGGAGGTTGCAGTGAGCCGAGATTGCGCCACTGCACCCAGCCTGGGCAACAGAGAGAGACTCAGTCTCTAAATAAATAAATAAATAAATAAATAAATAAATAAATAAAATAATAAAGAATATCCATTCACAGTATTAGTTGAAATTAAATATAGTGATGCAAATTAGTTGTCACCTTGACTGGCTCTCACAGACTAAGAATGCTGTGGTCACAGTCCAATCTTCATGCTGAGTGGTCTGCTTTGCACAGTATGAATGCTCACTTGTGACTGCTGTTACATAAGTTTCAGTTATCCAGACAAAATGGAAAAAGATATAAATAGCTGGGTGAAGCTGAAGGTACATACTCTTTATAGAGAGGACGTGAATAGTTGTTACCATTTTCTTTTAAAATCATATTCAGTAAAACCACCTCAAATTACTTTGGATAATTTTTTTAAAATGCAAAATGGAATTTTTTCCACAGTTCGCTACAAGTGAATCAAATTAATCAGCTGTATTGAGAAGCTAAAGGTCAGATTGTATGTAGCAGAAAGACATCCCTTTGTGATTACTTGGTTACCTTATCAGGATATTGAGTCTATGACATACGTTGCTGACAAAAACTTGAATAGGTCTAGAAATTCATTGCCTGTCTTTGTCAAGTTGAAAATATTAGTGGTGATTTGTGAGACTTTGGTGCACCCATCACTCAAGCAGTGTGCCCTGTACCCAATGTGTAGTATTTTCTACCTTGCCACCTCCCTACTCTTACCCCCAAGTCCCCAAAGTCCAATGTATCATTCTTATGCCTTTGTGTCCTCATAGCATAGGTCCCACTAACAAGTTAGAACACACAGTGTTTGGTTTTCCATTTCTGAGTAACTTCACTTAGAATAATAGTCTCCAATTCCATCCAGGTTGCTATGAATACCATAATTTCATTCCTTTTTATGGCTGAGTAGTATTCCATGGTATATATACCACATTTTCTTTATCCACTCGTTGAGTGATGGGCATTTGGGCTGGTTTCATATTTTTGCAATTGCAAATTGTGCTGTTATAAACATGTGTGTGCAAGTATCTTTTTCATATAATGACTTATTTTCCTCTGGGTAGATACCTAGTGGTGAGATTACTAGATCAAATGGCAGATCTACTTTTAGTTCTTTAAGGTATCTCCACACTGTTTTCCATAGTTGTCCTAGTTTACATTCCCACTAACAATGTAAAAGTGTTCCCTTTTCACCAAAAACACACCAACATCTATCATTTGTTGATATTTTGATTATGACCATTCTTGCAGGAGTGAGGTGGTATTGCACTGTGGCTCTGATTTGCTTTTCCCTGATAATTTCTCCATATGCTTGTTGGCTATTTGTATATCTTCTTTTGAGAATTGTCTATTCATATCCTTAGCCAACTTTTTGATGGGATTGTTGTTTATTTTCTTGCTAATTTGTTTGAGTTTCTTGTGGCTCAAAGGAAAAATATCAGTATATATTTCAAACCTACATGGTCATAGTGTCCCCTTTTATGTATCTTTAAATAATTTACCACCTATTTGTATGTTGAGCCAAAAGCCGAGCATAGCTCACTCAAATCACCCTGTGTGTGTGTTACACCTATATACATATACACGAAAATATAAAAATAACAGAGAAACTTCTGGTTCAAGATAACTGACAGAATATATACATATACACACACACACACATATATATGTGTATATATATATATTTTTTTTTTCTTCTCCTCTTCTCCCCAAATCTCACTGAAATGACAACAAAAGTGTAAACATTTATTTGTATGTGTATATATATACACATATCATATATTTAAATATATATCATATATAGATGATATCCAATGGCAATGAATTAGCAATGAAATTGAAGACAGTTGATAAACTTTTCCATATATGCAAAAAGATGAGACCTATAAAATATGGAGCTTCCCAAGGTAGGCCACAGGAATACAGCTATATTGTTATCAGAGCCAGTGGAGGCTGGAAGAAGGAGGGTGACTTTGATATTTAAAGAGAGATGGAACAACTATGCTAGTCCCCTACAAACCCCCAAAATTTAGGCACCTACCTCCCATGTAAAGCATACAGAGAAAGCCAAAACAACAATAAGTATTGTGTGTTCACTATTTACTAATTACTGTCCTGAGCACTTTTATATCTTAACTCATTTTATACTCATAACATTCATATGTAATTATTCACATTAATCTCATTTAAAGAGTGAAGTATCTAAACCGTAGTAGTTATTTGCCCAAAGTCATATGAAGGGTAAAAATGTCTGAGCCAGGATTCAATGTCAAGCAGCAATATCCAGAGTCTATACTCTTATTCATTATACTGTGTTGTCTCACCTCTCACACAACCAAATATATCACCTATCATAACTAAGAAAAGTTTCCTATTAAAAGAAAGTGAATAACAGTTCTATTTCTGACTATTATGGAATAAATGTAATCAGACTTGTGATACCCTGTAAACAGCTATAAAACTGGACAAAATATATGAAGCAACTCTTTTAGGCATTATATACCAGGCAGAAGAGGACTACATTATTTTGAGAGAAGGGATTCTAATGAAATGAGCCACAAGTTCAATTTGAATTTCTTATTGGGAGACTTTTCCTCATATGGCTTAAGTCAGTGGATTCCAATTGGAACATTTGTATTGATGAATTGAAGGAACAAGGAACAAAGTTAAAGGCTGCTGAAAAAGTTGAAATTTGCTTGCATAGTACTAAAAAAGAGGAAATTATGACATTCCAAAATGGTCACAACTTAGCAGTAAAGACCAGACCCTAAAATAAGAGCAATGCCCTAGGACTATGGATAAAACTAATAATAGTCTTGCCCAAACAAAGAATAAAACCTAGAATTACAGGAAAAAAAGAGCAGAAGGTAATTTAATTTCCTGACAAAAACAAAATGTAACAGCCTTTAATGGATGATGATATAATCATCTTAAAAACTATCATTTACAATAAAGTATTCCTTGATATCTGGTGGGAGTTGATTCCAGGACCCCTGCAAATACCAAAATTCACAGATGCTCAAGTCCCTTTCATAAAATGACAGTACAGTCAGCCTCCCCATATCTGTGCATTCTACATCCACAGATTCACTTAACTGCAGATAAGTTTTGTTTGGTTGAACCTGAAGATGTGGAACCTGCAGATACGGAGGGCTGATAGAATTGAGAATATTGAAAATTTTTAGTCATAAGAAGTATGATAAGATAGACTGTAATTTAAAAAATGTATCAATAGTAACAGATTCTGGAATAAGTTTGAGTTACTAGATAAAATTTAAGAGTAACTATTATAAATATATTCAAAGAATTAAAAGGAAATGGATATAATTGGTAGTAGATATGTAATCTCAGAAAAATAGTAGAAATTACGTAAAAGAAATGCATAGGAATAATAGACATGGAAAGTACTATATCTGCAGTGAGAAACTCACTGCATGGAATTAACAAGGACCATAGACAATGAGAAGCCTCCAGCACCAGTTTCTACTGCAAACATTAAACTTAGCCAAACTTCTAGATTTATTAACCTAAAATCTCACATCTAAGACTTTTATCTCAGTTTCTATTACATGAAATGTCAGGTCTGGCTTTCCAGAAAAAAGTCACAAGTCATTCTAAAAGGCAAGACAAAATACAATCTGAAGAAAGAAGGCAAACATCAGAATCAGATTCAGATATGACACATATTTCATACTTAACAGGCAATTCTAAATAATTATGATAATTATGTTAAGGGATCTAATAAAGTAAGTTGACAACAAACAAGAACAGATTGAAAATGGAAGCAGAAAGAAGGAACTCTAAGAAAGAACCAAAAGGAAATGCTAGGAATTAAGAGTGCCTCTGACAGGTTCATAAGCCGACTGATACCACTAAGGGAATAATTAGAGAGCTAGAACATAAACAAATGAGAGCATATCAGTGTCAAATGTGAAGAGAAAAACACAAAGAACACCACAGAATACTGAAGAACTCTGGGACAATTATGTCTTCTTTTGAGAAATGTCTGTTCAGGTCTTTTACACATTTTTAAATTATGTTAAGTTATTTACTGTCTTACTATTTAGTTGTTTGAGTTCCTTATGTATTTTGGATATTAACCTCTTATCAAGTTTATTATTTGCAAATATTTTCTCCCAATCCATAGGCTGTTTCTTCACTCTGTTGTTTGTTTCCCTGGCTGTCAAAAGATGCTAATATACTCTGTGGAGTAGGCTGCTGGGGAAAATAGTGGTTCTAACCATATGACCAATATCAATAGTTTCCTCATTTCTTTGTTCTTAGGCAAGTCCTGCAATGTCAGGAAGGCAGTCCTTTCTGGGTGGATATTCCCCATTGTTTTTTCTCGACTTTGTTGCTACACATTCTATAGTGGGTCTTCAAGCCTTCTCAGGGCTATTTCATTTTGTGAATGAATTATATCTTGAGGGGTGGGAGGGTAGAGAACGAAGGCTCGTATCTTTTACTCTGTCACTTTCATGATGTCACTCCTCTTCCTAAGTTTTGAAGGACAATTCTGCCATGTATCTAATTCTAGTTGATGAGTTGCTTTTCCCTTGCTCCTTTTAATATGTTCTATGTCTTTGGCTTTTGACAGTTTGATTAGAATGTATCTTGTGTGGGTCCCTTTGGCTTTATCCTACTTGGAGTTCATTGAGTTTCTTGTGTTTGTACAGCCATATCTTTCACCAAATTTGGGACGATTTTAAGACATTACTTCTTTTTTTTTTTTTTTTTTGTTGGAGTGTGGCTCTGTTCCCTAGCCTAGAGTGCAGTGGCGCTATCTCGGCTCACTGCAAGCTCCGCCCCCCGGGTTCACACCATTCTCCTGCCTCAGCCTCCTGTACAGCTGGGACTACAGGTGCCCGCCACCATGCCCAGCTAATTTTTTTTGTATTTTTAGTAGAGATGGGGTTTCACCATGTTAGCCAGGTTGGTCTCGATTTCCTGACCTCGTGATCCGCCCGTCTCGGCCTCCCAAAGTGCTGGGATTACAGGCGTGAGCCACCGCGCCCGGCCAAGACATTATTTCTTTAAATAATTTCTTCCCCTTTCTTTTTGTCTTCTTCTGGAACTCTCATAATGTATATATTAAGCTTCTTGATGAAAACCCATAACTTCCTTAAGTACTGTTTACTTTTCTTAACTGTTTTTTTTCTTTTTGCTCCTCAGAACCAATAATTTTAAATTTCCTGTCTTCAATTATACTATTCTTTTTTCTTCTATCTGTTTGATTCTGCTGTTGAATTCCTCCAGTGGATTTTTCAGCTCAGTTATTGTACTTTTCTGTTTGAGAATATGTGTTTGGTTCTTTTAAATAATTTATATGTCTTTGTCAATATTCTTATTTTGTTTATATATTATTTTATGGAATTCCCCTAGATTTTTTTACATTGTGCATTATCCCTTCAAGTATAATTAAGACAATTGTTTTAAAATCTTTGTCTAGTAAATCCAGTGCCTACGTTTCTTTATGGACTACTTACACCATGCTACTTTCTTTTGTTGAATGGGCTCTGTTTGCCTGTTTCTGTGCATGCCTTGTGATTTGTTATTGTTGTATTGAAAATTGTACATTTGAAAAAAATAAGCACCTCTAAGGTTTTTTCTAGGATATTAGGTCATGTCTTGAGCCTTGTACCAGGCTGGAGGGAAAGGTCTTCTCATGTCTCCTCTGGTTATGCATCTTTTTTTAATCCCTGTGTAGATTTTTCCATTTTCCTATATATATGGATGCTTTCAAATGTCTTAATTTCTCAGGAGTATCACTTCATCTTCTCCTTGGAGACTAAAATATTCTATTGTATTCCTCCACCTGTAATCTCTTGCCTCAGACATGTGGGTCTGTAGTACAGTTCACACAAGCTGTGGTTACTGTTTCTGTGACTTTCCTTGCCTGAGATACAAGCTATGCCATTTTTTTTCCCATCTGAGCTCTGAGTCTTGGCTCAGGAGAAAGAGACATGAGATCCTGAGGCAGTTCCCAGACAGAGTAGAATATTGCTAATAATATGTATCCTGTGACCTCTGGTTTGAGGGAGGGAATTTGGAACTGAATTGTTGCTTCCTTCTGACCAAACTGTCATGTGCCAGAAATGGCATGGAATGAGGGCAAGTAAAAATGCCAGCCAGGCAGGGTGGCTCATGCCTGCAATCCCAGCACTTTGGGAGGCCAACATGGGGGTACTGCTTGAGGCCAAGAGTTTGAAAGGAGCCTGAGAAACATGGCAAGGTCCCATCTTTAGACAAAAATAAGCAAAAAGTAGATGGACATTATGATGCATTCCTGTAGTCTGAGCTACTCAGGAGGCTGAAACAGAGAATGACTTGAGTCCAGGAGTTTGAAGATTCAGTGAGCTATAATTGTGTGACTTCACTCTGGTCTAGGTGACAGAGTGTGTCCCTGCCTTTCTAAAAAACAAAAAGCCACAAAATGGTTCTGTTGTCTTGAATGTGGCTTTTTTATAATCTGGCATTTGCTTTATTGCCGCTGATCTTTGACTATTTTCTAGAGCTTCAGTAGAGATTTTAGTGAGTCTGTTTTTGTTTGTTTTTTATGTTTCAATGGGGAGGACTAAGGGTCTGGAGCTTCCTAGTCACTTATCTTGCTGAAATCACTCCCTTCTACCTAATTTTTTTAATACTTATTCTCAGATTTTGTTTTACAGATAAATGTGTAGTTTACATTTGATACATTTAAAAGTATGAAGTGTCAGTAAATATAGATGATAAAATACTACAAATAGAAAGAAGACGGAGCCGGGATCGCGTCACTGAACTCCAGCCTAGGTGACAAAATGAGACTTCGTCTCAAAAAAAAAGAAAAAAGAAAAAAGTCTCCATTAAACTGGTAAATTCCTCATCCCACAAATAGCCATAAAGACTGGAGTACCAGCTTCAAAATACTTTTTTTTCTTTTCTCTTTTTGAGCCAAAGTCTTGCTCTTGTTCCCCAGGATGGAGTGTGATGGCGAGATCTGGGCTCACTGCAACCTCCGCCTCCCGGGTTCAAGCGATTCTCCTGCCTCGGCCTCCCAGTAGCTGGGATTACAGGCACCTGCTACCATGCCCGGCTAATTTTTGTATTTTTTTTAACATAGAGATGGGGTTTTATCATGTTGACCAGGCTGGTCTAGAACTCCTGACCTCAGGTGATCCATCCACCTTGGCCTCCCAAAGTGCTGGGACTACAGGACACCCACCCAGGCCACCACACCGGCCTCAAAATACTTTTTTCCTTAGTTGTTTTTATCGAGTGGCCATGTGCCTATGGGAGTGTTCTAAGAAGACAGTCCGGACCCAGAACGTGGGAAGTACTGGTTTCCATATCGATTTGGTGATGATCGTAAACTGATTCAAATCTCTGAATCCCAACTGCACGCCGACGACATTACGGAACCAAAAACGCTCTGACGCCCGCATTTATGGGCAGACGCACAAGTATGTTACGATGACTCGATTGCTTTTGTCTAGCGGAAACCATTCAGTAAGGACCAAGCACTAAATAACCAAGGAAAAGGAAGTGAGTCAAGGGCTTACTCCTCTTGGTGACAGCGTGGGCCGCTGACATTTGGGAGTCTGAGCTGGGTCCGCTTGGAGTTCTGAGCGGATGGAAGATTTCAGTCATGTTTGCACCCGCGGTGATGCATGCATTTGGCAAGAACAAGACTCTCCCCTATGGAGTCCCCATGTTGCTGCTGATTGTTGGAGGTTCTTTTGGTCTTCGTGAGTTTTCTCAAATCCGATATGATGCTGTGAAGATTAAAATGGATCCTGAGTTTGAAAAAAAACTGAAAGAGAATAAAATATCTTTAGAGTCGGAATATGAGAAAATAAAAGACTCCAAGTTTGATGACTGGAAGAATATTAGAGGACCCAGGCCTTGGGAAGATCCTGACCTCCTCCAAGGAAGAAATCCAGAAAGCCTTAAGACTAAGACAACTTGACTCTGCTGATTCTTTTTTCCTTTTTTTATAAAAAAATTAAAATGTTATCAACTGGACTTCCTAATATATACCCCTATCAAGTGGAAAGGAAATTCCAGGCCCATGGAAACTTGGATATGGGTAATTTGATGACAAATAATCTTGATAAAAGGTCATGTACAGGTTTTTATACTTCCCAGCTATTCCATCTGCGGATGAAAGTAACAATGTTGGCCACGTATATTTTACAACTTGAAATAAAAAATGTAAATACTGCTCCAAAAAAAAAAAAAACAGAAAAAAAAAGAAAGAAGACATGGCAATATGAATAAATAAAATAGAACAAAAGGTGAAAATTGTATTCTCTAATTTGTAGTTTTTTGAAGGAAGAGCACCTGTGTGTGTGCGTGTGTGTGCACACGAGTGTGCATGTGTACATGTGTGCTACAGCAAGAGAGAGAAAGAGAGAGAGAGATTTAGAGTGTATTATTTAGAGAAAATGTGGTGTTTGATGCTCTGGATAAATTTTTCCCAGAGGTCAGACCCACTCCAGATTTTACACTGTTCACATGAGTTAATAAATTCAACAGTTTTGCTTAATGTAGCTGTGTTAGTCCCTTTTGTGTTGCTATAAAGGAATACATGAGACTTGGTTATTTATAAGGAAAAATAGTTTATTTTGGCTCATGGTTCTGCAGGTTGTACAAGCATGACACCTACATCTGCTTGGCTTCTAGTGGGGACTCAGGAAGCTTTTTCTCATGGTGGAAGGTGAAGGAGGAGCCAGTGTATCACATAGTGAGAGAGGAAGTAAGAGAGAGAAGGAGGTGCCAGGTTTTTTTAAACAGCCTCTCACATGAATTAATATAGAGGGAAATTGCTCATCACCAAGGGGATGGCACCAAGCCTTTCATAAGGGATCTGCTCCTATGACCCAAATATCTTCCCTAAGGCCCCACCTCCAACATTGGGGACCACATTTCAACATGAGATTTGGAGAGAACAAATATCCAAATCATAATACTAGCTTAAATTGGTATGCAACTAGAGTCCTAAGTACACAAATTATAAACTACCTAAAATAAATCTAACAACATTTGTGTAAGTTCTATATAAAGAAAACAGCTTTTCTTAAACACATGTAAGTGAGCTTGAATAATTGAGACACAAAATATGTTCCGGGATGGAAGATGCCAATTATTCCTAAATCTACTTATAAATTCAATGCAACACCTCTCAAAATACTAAAAGAAGTGTATTTTTATCATGTTTCACTGGAAAAAAGTAATTTGATATCTTAAAATAGGTTGCAGTCTGTAGTTGTGTTAAGTTTGCCACATTTCTTATACATTTGGGATTTTAGAAAATGTTATGATAAAAATCATACATAACTCAACATCATTATATTTACCAAGTGACAGACCACATAAGAATCTTTGAATTTGTTTTGTAGTATGATTTAATTGACTCATACTTTTCTACCTATGAGTATATAGAGGATAGTATCTTCAAAGGTTAGTTTCCTTGATAGTAAGCAATATCTATGTGTTTTTCACCTATTGCATTTTGGTTGAATTTCTATATAAACCATGATTAATTTGTACATATTTGCAGTTTTATTTTCATAGGGTACAATATTGTTAATGAGACTTGGGATATTCTAAACATGAATAGAAATTGGACCTTTATAATTTTGATCCAACCAAAGAATCCTCTATTCACGTTGCATTTTCCTTCTATTAGAAAAATTCAGTTGGATAGAAAATAGACCTGATCCTTACTTCATATCTGAGTCACTTCTCAGTATGGAATCCATCTGCCAGAGGACACAATTCATGGTCACCCTTTTGTATGAGAGCTGCTTGGCTGCTTCTGAGCAGCATGCTGTCCCTGGTAAGAACTTTATCAATCAAGGTTCTCAAGCTTCAGAGGTCCTTGTGCGACTAAGTCTGCAATTCCAGACTTTCAAGAGGATATGTAGAGCTTATGATCAGAATCAACTTTTCCATCTTGAATAAATTACATGATATATTTGAAAGAACACCATGGGGAGTAAAGCAAAATAGCATTCCTTCTTGGCCTGCATCTGTTGTTATTTTTGGATCACTGATGACAGTTTTATTGATGATGCATTTTTAAAATAGCCTGTGAAATTATAATGATAGAACTCCTTGAGAAGAGATCAACATATATTCTAAACTTGGGTGTCCAATTTGTTGGCTTTCCAGTTATACTAGTAGAAGTGGGATGACAAATATGTAAGTATTTTGGGGTGATTTTCTGTGAATGGTTAGGCCTCATCCTCATTTGCTTATAAAGTGTAATAACGTTCATCACAATTCTTTTGTTCTTTGTCTTCATGTCACCCCCTTCATGTAAGGAAAATGTCTTACAGCTTCTCACCAGAAGTTGTTATCATAATATCTGTTAAAGCATAGAATTCAGATAGAGTAGAGACCCAGAGATTCATATTATCGACAAGTTAGTGCTAAAAGAAACACACAGATGTAGTCTAGATATTATTTTATGTAATCTTCTCTTGTTATTTTTTATTTTTATTGTAACTGACCAATGTACCTGGCCTTCTTTTATCATTATTTTTACCTATTCATTATATAAACTGAGACAAGTATCTTAGAATATGAAACTGTCCTGGATCCACTGTGTTCTTAAGGATCAGGAGCAAACTGAGGTCAAAGCCTGGTAGGTTACTATGGAGCCTAGTATGTACTGTGGTATCATGCTACTTCTACAGCTTTTTACTTACTGATTTGTGGGTACTCAATTTGTTGTGCTATATCATGTAATAATAAATAGTTGAATAATACTCCCTGGCATGTCTATACATTTTAGACGAGCATAGAATTGTTTTTCTTCAATTTTTTTTTTTTTCAGTTTAGTTGTACTTTCCATTCACATTTGATTGTTTAGGAAACTGAATTTTGCTTCAGCACAATGCTTAGCTTGATACTCTGCCAATTTCTTGCTCTTCCACAGTTTATGATGTATTCAAACTAGAGGTTAGGTATTCATCTATCACTTCTGTCAAACCAATCTGAGAATCTACCTTTTTTTGATAAGAAGGATTGCTAATTTCATGTTGATTACAGCCCCCACAACCTCCAATCACAGTTCTATCTACTCCATTTCAACACTACTGTCAGAATTAGTCATACTGTAAAATAGCAGCATTTAGCTTTTGAAGTTTTTGAAATAAAAGAATTAAATTGGAACGTTTACCTTTGCCCAGTCTGGATTTTTTTTTTTGTCTATCAATTTTGGATGTTTTTGACGACATAGTTTTGCTGTTGCTCTAGACGTAGTGCTCTTTCTTTTGCAAGCTGACAACCAGACTCTTTGATGATATAGTACTTTCATAAAAACAAATTAGAGTTTTCAACTTGTGTTGCCTTATGCAATGCCTGCAGTCAATATTTACTTGAATGACTTTTAAGAGTTACTATGTCTTCAGGAAACTGATACTGCACAAAGCCTGGCTTGATGGTGGAACAACTACTGAGATTGGTTACAGGCAAGGATTGTTTCCCGGCTCTAGCATTGTTCTCTACACAACTACCTAACTGCTGGGCTGAGTTGATTATCACACTCAAAGATCAGCAAAAGTAACATTTTCCCTTTACAAGTACCAAAATACAGTGAATTACTCACAGCTGCGACAGGACAAAACATCGTAATAACAAAAGCATGTACATGTTATTTATTGATCTCTTCTTTTGGTTTGGCTCGTGCCTCAGCTCAGTCGCTCAAGGGTTTATCTATGTTCTTTTCTTATACCTGGTGCCAAGTACAGGACTGTGTTGTGGGTCATAAATATCAGTGAGTGGTGAAGAGTATAGTCAATCCTTGGAGATACCTGTGTGAAAGTACAATACATATAGTGATATGGGAAAAGTTCCCTTGTCCCCCTCCCAGGTCATGTGATGGGGGTGCAGCAGACTTCTTCAGTGCCCCACTGCTCAAACCTCTAGGGGAGCATACAGATGGGCAGGCTGTGAGGCTCTGACCCCAGGCAGTGTCTAGGGGTGAATGTTTTAAGCTCTTGAAGCCCCAGTGGACGTTTGTTACAGGGTGCTTTTTTAGCTTGTCATCTAAAGGCGGCTTGTGTTAGCTCAGTTAGACCCTCCACCTTGTTGTAACGACAGAGGGCTTTTTGTATCCTGGGTTTCCTGCCTTAGTGTACCGGAAGATTCGAAAACACGTGGGCTTGGAGAATGAATGCAAGGTTTTATTGAGAGGAAGTAGCTTTCAGCAGATGGGGGAGCCAGAAGGGAGATGGTTTTCCCCTGGAGACTCTCCTCCGACTGCCCCAGCCAAACTGCATCTTTCTGCTGGTCAGTGGCCTGCCAGCATGCCGGCACCTGTGGGAGCGTTTCTCATGGGAGCATTCCTCTAGACATCCAGCCATCTATGTGTTCCTCTGCTGATACACTACTCTGGATGTCCAGTTGCCTCTATCTCTGCCTTGCTAGGGTGTCTGGTTTTTACAGGCACAGGACGGAGGTGTGGCAGGCCAGGGTGGTCTTGGAAAATGCAACAAAAATACCTGTCCTCACCTAGGTCCGTGGGGGTGGAGCCCTAGCCAGGGACCATGCCCTCCTCTACCAGCACTCCCATATCTATAGCAGTAAGTCAGGTGTGTTTTTAGCCAATTATACTAACTATCTTGGGCTAAGTGTAAAAAAAGGCAAGATTTGCAAAAAAAATGAAGATTTCTTCGTTTTTTTTTGAGTTTTTTGGAAACTTTAAATTACAATTATTGTTTTCATTTCCTGGTATAGAAAACAAAGCTCAGGCAGTTTCAGAATTATATAATGTGTCTCTATTCAATTATTCCTGCATAGTCAACCATTCTAATTAATGTGTTTTTTTTATTCTTACAAAATGTGCATTTTTTTTATGTGTACATGTATTTGAAGTTTAAGTATATGGTATTGCATTATATATCTCATTTTCTTTCTTACTATTCCTACCCAGAACTATGTTTATGTGTACATCTAATCCTTTACTTTCACCTAGTATACAATACTCCAGTGTGCATTTCCACCACAATTTTACCCTAGCGCTGATGGCCTCCCTTATTTCTCCAGCTTTCTGCCATCAAAAACAATGTATGTCATCTTAAGGACATATGGAATAATTTCCTAGGAATAATACTCAGGAATAGAATTGATGGATCACTGGGACACGTCATTTATGATTACTTAAGGCACAGACACAAATTATTCCCTAAAGGTTTTGTCAAAAATCTGCTGCTAGAAAAGCTTGTCTTTCTTTGATTGGATATGTGATAGACAGAGGAAGTAGCATTTACATGTAAAAATAATTAATTGTTCATTTACATTTTCTATTTCTTTTGGAGTTGTTTTATTTACTTTCTTTCACTACCACATCATGCTCCAATGTTCTCCTCCTTTTTGCCAACACAAGCAACCTTTTTCATTTGGATGTGTTCTTACAAAATGATTAGTGTAGTTTTATACATATTTTCAATTTACCTATGTGTTTTTTTATCTCTTTTAAACTTTCTTTTTACTAAGCAGTGTGCATTTAATATTAATATATGTTTATGTTGCTATGTATACATCTAATTTGTTGCTTCTAAATGCAGTATCATATTTTATGGCGGGCATCCATCTACTTTACCTATCCACCCACCCAATAATGGATACTTAGTTGCATCAGAATTCCCACCACCACAAATAATATAGCAAATTATATACTAGTATGTGTCCTTTTATAAATCTAGGTGAGAATTTCTTTGTGTTATATATACAGGAATATAATTGCTGAATCATAGCATCTACACATAGTGCTAGATTATTTTCTAGAATATGTGTACCAGAGTACTCACACTAGCAGTAATTGAGCACTTCTATATTACCACATTTCTGTGAATGTTTGCATTTATCCAGCTTTCTACTTGTTTTCAATTTAATACATGTTAAGTGATACATCAGTTTTCATTGGCGTTTCTCTGATTATTGATAAGTTAGAACATTACCTTGTACATTTGTTAGCTTTTTAAGTTTTCATCCTCCCAATGTTTATACTGTTTGTATAGTTTTTCTACTTTTATTCCTGTCTTCTTATGATTGAATTGTAGGACAATCATGTATACTCCAGATATTAATCCCTTGTTAGTATTAGACATTGCAAATAAATCCTCCTATCATCTAACTATAAACTTTTTCCATAGTATCTTACATTAAACAGAAATCCTAAATTTTTCATGTCATCCAATTCATAAATTTAGCTTTATTATATGTGTTTGGAATTTTTTTTGTGAAAGACCTTCCCCAGATTTAGAGTACAAAAATTTTATCCTACATTAAGTTTTATTAATTTTGCACTTTTTGCTTTTATAGATAGACCTTCAGTGAATCTGGAGTCCACCATTTTAAGTGTATTCTGAAGAGATACAGGATTTTTTATTTATAGTAAGATAGATTTTCCTTACATAATCTCAAATACCATTTTTTCTTTTGATTTTTGATATCAATTTTGTCATATATTTTCTTATACACATGCGAATCTATTTGACTCTGAGTTCCTTGTTTGGTCCATTGGAGTATTTGTTAAATATGTGTTCTTGTACCAATACTACACTGTGTCTGTTACTATGATTGTGTAGTCTGTTTTGTTTAAATATATCAGAAAGCAAGAATTCTTTTTCTTTCTTTTTTTTTTTTTTTTTTTTTTTTTTTTTTTTTTTTTTTTTTT
>NW_022329675.1:1326-18029 GCF_002776525.5 Piliocolobus tephrosceles | reverse complement strand
TTTTTTTTTTTTTTTTTTTTTTTTTTTTTTTTTTTTTTTTTTTGTGGAGACAGGGTCTCCTATGTCACCTCAGACTGGAGTGCAGTGGCTATTCATAGGTGTGATCACAGTGCACTGCATCCTCAAATCCCTGGCCTCAAGTGACCCTCCTGCCTGCCTCAGCCTCCTGAGTAGCTGGGAATAAAGGCATGTACCACCAGGCCCAGCTTATTTTCTCCTTTTTAATATTGACTTAACTACTTATAAATCTCTATGTTTCCCTATACATTTCAGAGTAATTTTATTGTTATTAACACACAACTGCAATTTTTATTTAGACCGTACTTTATATATTTAGTGAGAATTGACTTCTTTTTAATATTGAACTATCTCCTCCAAGAGCATGTTTGTGTTTTTCTCTCTATTTAGATTATCTTAGGGCTTGCATATTCTAATCTAAGTTAAGTCCTAGATATTTTATAAATTTTACTACCAGTGTGAATTATATCTTACGTCTGAATACATTTACTAATTCGTTAGTGCTAAAATGCTATAAAATGCCATTTAAAAAATCCTAAAATTATTTTCTAAAATTTTTGTGGGTACATAGTAGGTGTATATATTTATGGGGTACATGAGATGTTTTAATACAGGGATATAATGTGAAATAAGTACATCATGGAGAATGGTGTATCCATTCCCTCAAGCATTTAACCTTTGAGTTACAAATAATCCAATTAATTAATCCTACTCAAATGATTTCAATAAATAGAGGTGGAGGAAATACTTCCAAACTCATTCTAATGGGCCCTAGTGTTACCCTGATACCCAAACCAGACAAAGACACATTTTAACACAGGCCAGTATCTCTGATGAATATTGACGCAACAAAGAAAACAAATTCAACAATACATTAGAAAGATCACTCATTATGACCAAGTGGGATCCATCCCCTGGATGCAAGGACGGTTTGACATATGCAAATCAATCAATGTGATACATCATATCAACAGAATGAAGGATTATAACCATATGTTACAATGCTACTAATTTTTGTAGGTAAATATTTCACTTGATAAACTCACTGGATTCCTTAATATTTCTAGTAGTTTGTATATTGATTCTGTTGATGATTCCATCTAAATGATCATACCGTCTAAAAATAATGACAGTTTAATCTCTTCCTTCTTATATTGATACTGTTATTTGCTACATAACAAATTTCCACAGACTTAGTAATTTAAGACAACACCTATTTACTATCTCAAAGCTTTTTGTGTTAGAAGTCCTGGCATAGTTGAACTGGGTTCTCTGCTCACAGTCTGCCTAGACTCAAATTAACATGTTGGTTGGGGCTATATTCTCACCTGAGGCCCAAGGTTCTTTTCCTAGCTCTTGTTGATGCTGATAAAATTTATTTTCTGGCAGCTGTGGAGCTCATTGAAAGTTGCTTCTTCAAAGCTGGCAGAATAATCTTTGCCCTCTAGACCATTTGCTAAGGGGTTATCAAATTTAGTCAGACCCAGACAGAATAATCTGTCTTATTAACTCAAAATCAACTGATTTGGGATCTTAATTGCATCTCCAAACCTCTTCATTAACAAAGAGCTAATTATGTACATTCTAATAACTAGAATTTACTTATTACTTATGTGTTTCATCTCTCTGTTTATATTTGTTTGTATGCTATATCATTTTCTAAGAAGCATACATTAAAATCTCCAACTGCAATTGTTGTTATATCTATTTCTTGAAACTACTGTTTCAAAGCCTCCTAACTTCTCAACCATTGTACAAGTATGACTTGACTGTTGGTTCACCTCTATTGGCACTAATAGATAATTCTCGAAATTTTGTAAAGCTTTCCTGACAACACCTTTTTCTCATTTTTTTTGAGACAGGGTCCTGCTCTGTCACTCAGGCTTGAGTGCAGTGGTTTGATCCAGCTCACTGCAATATCTGCCCCCTCACGAGTCAAGCGATCCTCCCACCTCAGCCTCCCAAGTAGCTGGGACTAGAGGTGCATGCCACCATTCCAGAGTAATGTTTGTAAGTTTTGTAGAGATGGGCTTTTGCCATGTTGCCCAGGCTGGTCTCAAACTCCTGTACTCAAGCGATCCACTCGCCTTGGCCTCCCAGAGTGAGGGGATTACAGGCATGAACCATCACACCCAGCTTAACAATGTCTTTTCATCTTTTACTTTGAACTTGTAAACTTACAGAAAAGTTGCAAAAATAATAGAGAGCTCCTACATAACACTTTACGCAACTTCTCCCAATGTCATTGTTACATATTCTTAGTATAATTATCAAAATCAGGAAATTAACATTAGTAAAAGATTATTTACTAAATACAGACATGACTTCAAAATTCACAAGTTTTTCCATTAATGCACTTTTTCTCTTTCATAATCTTGCTCAGGATCCTGCATTGAATTTATTTACTATTTCTGCTTTGTCTTTTCCAATCAGCGACAGTTTATCAATCATCTTTCCTTTTCGTTCATTACCTTGACACTTTTGAGAAGCATTGGTCAGTTATTCAGATAGAATGTCCCTCAATTTAAACTTTTTCTGATATTTTCCCATAACTAGATTAAGATTATGGGTTTTTTTCCCTAAACATATCACAGAATGGTGTGACCTCAGTGTGTCATATTAAGCAGTTCATGATGTCAGTAGTCTTCTTATTGTTGTTGAACTTGATCACTTGGTTAAGTTTGATTTTGCTGAGTTTCTCCATTGTAAAGTTACTGTTTTCTCCCTTGCAATTAATAAATGTCTGAGGGAGATACAATGAGACTATGCAAATATCCTATTTCTCCTCAGACTTTTCTCACACTGATTTTCACATCCATTTAGGGAACTTGCCTGCATATGTTACTATTGCAGTGTTTTCCTAATGATGACTTTTTATTGACCTTATTGCTTTTATGCTTGTTAATTGGAATTGTTTTGCAAGAAAGAATTACCTCTTATTTATTTATTTATTCTGTTATTTACATTAGTATCAACTCATGAATACTTATTTTATTCTATGGGCTGACATTTAATACAACCATTATTTATTTCCTTGCTCAATTTTGTTTCAACTTCCACCTTTAGGATTTCCTTCAAGTTGGCCCTTGTGTCCTTTTGACAAACCCCCATTTTTTGTCACTTCCTTATTTTCTGGCACCATAGGATTTTCCAGGATCATCATGGTTTTCCTTGTCCCAACTTTAGATTTAATACATCTCCAAGGAGAAAATTATGCTTATTTCTTGCATAAACAAAAAGTAATTTCTGAATTGCTAACCCAAGCCCCTGTGTGAAACATAATTACTAACTAGATTACAGTATTTGTGACATTCTTTATGTCCTTTTTTGTGATTCTGAGAAACAGTCTCTGGTCAGGATACTGTTTTCCAAATTGGTTCTTAGATTAGTTCCTTCCTTCCACACCACTAGTGTGGTTAACTTATTTATTTTTGACAGAAGCAGGTTGGGGTTTTAAAAACTGTTTATATTCCATTTTGGTTTATTTTCATACTTTGGTTTTAACTGCTTGTTTATTAATATTTTAAGTTTATGTTACACATTAATATAATTCTGAATCTGAGATATAAAATAGTTATAGTCAGAGAAATGTTACATCCTTCTCATCATTTTTCCCCTGTATCTTTCCTCCTTTTATTATGAGCTCTTCCTCTTTTTCACGTAATCCCAGGCTGAGGCTGTAGTTCATTTCTTTACTGTTCATTTTAACCATTCCTGAGTTTCTTTGGCACCAATACTCAGGGATGTGCATATTTTCTGATATGCAATTCTTTCTTACATGAAGGGTAGCACACTACAGACATTTTTTTGTGTTTTGCTTTGTTCATTCACCACTGTTTATTGTTATGACTCATATACCTGGTTTTGATGCCATCATATTTATTTTTATTTGTTATATATGGTTTTTGTTATATTTGCTATGCTCTTTCTCTATGAGATATGTACTGTATGTCTATGTGTGTGTACATTTCTTATTGAGGAAGGTTTGTTTGCTAGTGGCTGCCTTTATTCTTTTATCTTTGTATGTTTTCACTAATAAAATTTTTATTTTGGAAACATTGTATATTTACAGAAAAGATGCAAAGATAATATTGAGAATTCTAAAATCCTCACCCAATTTCACCTAATGCTAACATCTTACATTATCATCGGACATTTGTCAAAACTAAGAGACCAACATTGGTCTATAATTACCTAAACTCCAAACTTAATGAGAATTTCACTTTTTTTTTTTTTTTTTTTTTTTTTTTTTGAGACAGAGTCTCACTCTGTTGCCCAGGCTGGAGTGCAGTGGTGCAATCTTGGGTCACCACAACCTCCACCTCTGGGGTTCAAGAAATTCTCCTGCCTCAGCCTCCTGTGTAGCTGGGACTGCAGGCACGCACCAGCATGTCTGGCAACTTTTTGTTTTTTAGTAGAGATGGGGTTTCACTATGTTGGCCAGGTTGGTCTTGAACTCCTGACCTCATGATCTGCCCGCCTCGGCCTCCCAAAGTGCTGAGATTACAGGTGTGAGCCACTGTGCCTGGCCGAGAATTTCACCATTTTTTATACTGATGCCCTTTTGTCCTTTTAGGATCCAATCCAGCCAGGGGCCCACCTTGCATTTAGTCATCTTGTCTCCTCAGTCTACTATATGCTGTAATAATTTCTCAGTTTTTTATTGGTTTTTTATGACCTTGACAGTTTTGGAGAATACTATAAGATACCTTGTAGAATGTCACTCAATTTAAGTTTCTTTGCTGTTTTTTTTCACTATGAGAGAAGGACTATGAGTTCTTGAAAGGAATACCACAGAAGCGAAGTTAACGTCTCATCATATCATGTCTGGGAAAAATGATGTCAACATAGCATTGTTGGTAAGGTGATGTTAACCTACATCATTTGGTTAAAGGAGGGTTTTTCCGGTTTTTCCACTCTAAAATTACTATTTTATCTCTTTACATGTTCTATTCTTGAATGTAAGACTGATTCTATTCAACATTGTAGGATGTTAAGATCCACCCTTGGGAAGGGTAGTATTTACTTATATTATTTAAAATTCTTTTCTAAGGAAGATTTGTCCCATCTCCCCAGTTTATTTATTTATTCAATAGTTTATTTACACCAGTATGAGATCATGAATATTTATTTAATCCTTTGAATTATAATCCATTATTCTGTAATTTTTTTGCTCAAAATGAATTTACTTTTATATGACAAAATACAAATACCATTATAATATATGAACATATTATATATAATATATATAGTACTTTATAGGTTTTATGTAATAAATATATGTGAGACATAAAATTGGCATGTACAATATGTAATGAAATAAATGTTTATCCATAATTATATTTATTTGTACATACTTATATATTTCTATAAAAATAAATATATAAGATATATACTATATTGTAATATATAATTAATGCATATTATATGCTCTATATAATTATATATTTAATAAAATATACAAATATGTATGCATAATATATTACATTTATATTTTATTATGTAAAATATATATTGCAAGATATAATATGTAATCTAAATTTCATGTAATATAAACATAAATATTTTCATGTATATATTATGTTACTTATTTCATTGTTCTAGTTTTGCTATTGAAAGTTCTTTCCGATTGACTCTTGTGTCTCTTTGGTATGCTGTCATCCTTGTGTTTCTTGAGCACTGTCATGCTTTCTGGTATAACAAGATGTTCCAAGCTCATTTTGTCTTTCACCTGCTCCAGCCTTAAAATCAGTCATTTTTCCACAGAGCTATGGTTTCTTTCACTAAAGAGAAAGAGCAGTACTTAGAAACCAAACTCTGGCCACAGAATGTGCTTTCCTATTGAGTTGTCATCGTGGCTAGGTCCTCCTAACAAACAGAACTAGGAAATATTTGTATGTATACTAACCAATGCGTATATCTTCTAAAAAATATGCTTAGTCCCCTGTTTTTTAATCTAAACTTTTATTTTTATTATCTGATTTAGTATTTTTTGTGTGTTTTGCTCTGTTTTGTTTTGTTTTTCCTTAATGTTATTTGAAACCTATCTTTACAACTATCAGTATTTTCTATTTTTTTCTTTTTTCTTCTCCCTTTTCTTTGCTTTTTAAAGATGCATTATTTTTATTTTGTGGCAATATATAACCTTTGTAAATTAGATTTCTACCTTCACCTCCTCTTAGGTTTTCGTCTTCTTTTTATTTTTATTATATTTTTTTGAGACAGAGTATCACTCTGTCACCCAGGCTGGAGTGCAGTGGCATGATCTTGGCTCACTGCACCCTCCACCTCCCGGGTTCAAACGATTCTCAGCCTCCCGAGTAGTTGGTACTACAGGCATGCGCCACCAGGCCCAGCTAATTTTTGTATTTTTAGTAGAGATGGGGTTTCACCATATTGGCCATGCTGGTCTCGAACTGCAGACCTCGTGATCCACTTGCCTTGGCCTCCCAAAGTGCTGGGATTACAGGTGTGACCCACCGTACCTGGCCGGTTTTAGTCTTATATGTACATTTCTGTTTTGAAATGCTCCGCATTAGTCTTTTTGCAAAATTATCTCTGTCCTCACTTGTATGCTATTCAATCTCCAGGAAATTCCTCAAGAAAGGATAATGGGTGATTAATTCCTTAAGTTCCTTTATGTTAAAACTTGTATTTTAATGCCATTGATATTTAAAGGACACCTTGGGTGGATATAATCTTGGTTCATACTTTTTGTTCAATAGTCTAATATTTTAAGTCAACTTTCCATTTTATAGTAGTTTTAGATTTACAGCAAACTTGCAAAGATAGTAAAGTATTCCTGTAGACCCCAAACCCAGTTTCCTTTGTTATTATATCTTTTAGTAGCATGGCATATTCGTCATGATTAATACTCCAGTACTGATGCATTATTATTAATCTGCCTCCTGGATTCAAGCAATTCTCTTGCCTCAGTCTCCCAAGTAGCCGGGACTGTATGGGCATGCCACTATGCCTGGCTAATTTTTGTACTTTTAGTAGAGATGAGGTTTCACCATGTTGGCCATGCTGGTCTTGAACGCCTGACCTCAAACGCCTGCCTCAGCCTCCCAAAGTGCTGGGATTCCAGGCATGAGCTGCCATACCCAACCAAAAGGTATTTTCTTAATAATTGAAATAAAAATCGCATTCTCCGAGGCAGGGGCCCTTCCCTCTGACTCACTGGTTGGGAGGCTTCATTTATCCAGAGGACTAATTTATTTGACAGCTTTACTAAGAAAAAAGGGTATTATGACCCGGTGATTATGACTCCTTTGTAAATTTTGTCAAGAGTAATAATTTAGAGATTAAGAAGAAGTTCTTGTTTTATTTAGATTTCTTTAGTTTATATTTAATACCCTTTCTGTGTTCCAGGATCACATCCAGGGTGCCATATTATATTTAGCTGTCATGTTTCCTTAGGCTCCTCTTGGTTGTGATAGTTTCTCAGACTTCCCTCATTTTTGAGGACTGCGACATCTGGTCTTTTGATGAGGACTATTGGTCAGGGATTTTGTAGAATGTCTCTTAGTTGGGATGTGTCTAATGTTTATCTCATGATTAGATGGAGGTTATGGGTTTTTGGTAGGAAGTTCACAGAGATAAAATGTCATTCTCATCACATCATATTAATGGTATATACTATCAATATGACTTACAACTCTTGATATTAACCTCAGCCTCCTAGCTGTTAGTTTTTGTCATGTTTTTCTATCGTAGTGTTACTCTCTTTTTCCTTTTTTAAAAAAGGGAAAAAAGTTACTATGTGCTGCTCACACACAGGAGCAGGGAATTATGGTCCACATCCTTGAGGGTGAAATAGTTACATTAATTATTTGGAATTCTTTTGCACAGGATATTTATATCTTCTCTTACATTTATTTATATCAGTATGGACTCATGGATATTTACTTTGTACTTTGCATTATAATCTAATATGGCTTCATGTATATTGTTGCTCAAATTATTTCAGATTTAACCACATTGATCTCTTTCAGTTGGCTCCTGTGTCCATCCCCATCAACGTGTGAGAGAGTGTGTGCGTGCGTTTGCACACTTCTTTACTTTCTGGCACCACAAGATTCTGCAGGCTCAGATTGTACATTTTATGTCCCAGTCCTGCAATAGACCATTTTTCCAAGGGCCCTGTTTTCTTTTACTGGAGAATGTTACTAGATGCCAATTTCTGCATGCTAGGTATACTCACTACTATCGGCTATCATTGCTTCTAGGCCCTCTTAGTGGACAGATCAATTATATGTATATTTTTATATTAATTCATGCATATATGTATACTTATAAAGATTTCTATATGAAATTGCCTGGATTTATATTAAGCTAGTATGACTGCACAATGATGTCTCCAACTCCAATCCATTACCACATACATAATTCTAGCCTTCTCCCTTTGCTGATCTGTAACCAACAAAGAGAAATTTGGTTCCTACCATCTGCCATTTATTCACTCATGTTAAATTCCAGGGTACATCAATGTAGTTTCAGAATTGTTAACCTATTTCCCCATGAGACAACTTTATTAACTAGACTACAGTACCTTTGTACAGTTTCTTATCTTCAATTTTATTGACCCCACTAATCTGCAAGGTTACCTAGACTAGCACTCTACCCTGCTTCTTCAGTGAAGTTGTATCATACAGTTGTAATAAATTTAGATTATAGTCTCATAGTCTGCATTCCATCCTGGAATTCCCCAATCTTTTAAATAATTTTTAAAATTTTATAAATTGCAGTTTAATATTTGTGCTGTAAAGTTCTGAGTTTTGAAAAAGGCATACTATCATTCATCCACTATTAAAGTTCCCTATGTAATAGTTTAAATGCCTACAAAATGCCTGTGATTCACTTATTCAACCCTTCCCACACCAAATCCTTGGTAACCACTGGTTCGTTTACCATCTCTAGAATCTAGCTTTTTCCCAAATGTCATATAAATGGAATTATACAGTATGTAACATTTTCACATTGTCTTATTTTACTGAGCAGTGTGCACTTAAGATTCATCCATGTTTCCGTGTATTGTGTACCTTGATAGATCTTTTGTTTTTATTGCTGAATAGTAGTTCATCATCTAGACATACCAAATCATTTAGCAATTAACCTACTGAAGGATATCTTGGTTGACTCCAGTATTCAGAGATTTTTAATATATTTGCTATAAGCATTTGTGTGCAGGTTTTTGTGTGGACATAAGTTTTCAAATTAGCTGGGTAAATATCTAGGAGCATGATTTGCTGGCTTATATGGTAAAACTATGTTTAGTTTTGTCAGAAATTTCTAGATTGTTATTTAAAGTAGCTGTGTCATTCCATTTTGCATTCCTAACAGCAAATATTGAGATTTCCTTATTTGGTTTTGTTTTCTTGGGGTGTTTTTTTAGTTTAATTTTTTTTCATATCCTTAAGTACTTGTTTTAGTATATTAATTTTTTGGAGTGTAGACTTACAGTTTTATTCTGCTTCAAGGTTGTTTTTCAGAGTTGGTCTTCAGTTGATACGAATAAAAATGCAATTTTCTGATACAGTAAACATTTTTCTATGAACATTACTTTCCTCCTGTTCATTTTTATGGGCACTGGAGTAATTTATAGGAGTCCAAGTTTAATGGTGCCTTTACTGTCAATTTATCAAAGTCCAGGTTTTTTGGTGGTGTTTCATTTTATTGGGTTTGTTTTCTTTATTTTGGCTGTAAGGGAAGGGTTGCAAAGTTTTGACTTTATATTTATCTTTTATTTTGCAGGACTTTAAATTTTCTATTTTTTCTACTTTCTCCTTTCACTACCCAATTCCCGTAGACTGCTTCTTCCTTCCTTTCAGCCTTTATTCTCCCTCGGAAACTAAAGGCTTGTAAAATTGTCCCTTTAAATTTCATATAGCCCTACAAATTCCTTCTGGACCTTTAAATCAAGCTTATTTGGAAATTCCTTACCTGTAGTCCTGAAGCAAGAGATGTAAAAAGAAATAAACAAGTTTTTTACCAGGGTAACTCACCCCAAGGTCCACTGATAGAGAGCAGAGCTCTGGCAAGGCTTTGATAACACTATCTACAGAGCTGGTGCCCTCAAGAGATGGACTCCAGAGCCTCCCTCCCTCCCATTTCAGGGTAGGGATGAGAAAACAAGTTTTTCTCCTCTCCCAACTTCCCCCTCCCCTTTACCAATCCTCCCTTAGTAAAATTCATAATTATCTTGCAAGGTTTTGTACGTTCCTGGTTTTCCCTCTGTGCAGCAAGATCACAGGATATGCTTAAGTTGTGAAACCTTCACTATTTGATTAACTGCCTTTGTTTGGCTTCTGTAAGCCCGATTGTCCGGCCTCACAGGTTTCACACCCACAGTTTCATGCCACACCATTTAAACTGTCCAATCTCCTTTCAGATATATGTATAAAAGTAAAGCCCTCTCTTTGGGGCTCAGCCTTTGGATGCTAATCTGCTGAGCCGGTGTGCACCTTAATAAATTCCTCCTGTTCCACCCATTGGTCTCTCTGGTCCCTTAATTCCTGCAACATTTCATACTCTGATCTGCCTGGACACTTTCCCACTACATTCAGATTTAGGGTTGGTTTAATCTTTTGGGTACACATTGCAAATCACCCTTGGCCCCCTTTGTTAGCCTCAGTCTTCTTCATTTTTCCTCAGGTTGTAGTTGCTCATTACAAAGCTGTGGAGCAGGGCAGAGGTTAGGGGCATGAATGTTAGAAATTCTGTGCTCTCAGTAATTTGTTCCAGCATTTGTTGTCTTCAAATAATGCTGAGGTGTGGTTTTTGCATAAAATTGTGTCCGGAATTGGTGGGTTCTTGGTCTCATCAACTTCAAGAATGAAGCCGCAGACCCTCGCGGTGAGCGTTACAGTTCTTAAAGATGGTGTGTCCAGAGTTTGTTCCTTCTTCCCGGTGGGTTCGTGGTCTCGCTGCCTTCAGGAGTAAAGCTACAGACCTTCACAGTGAATGTTACAGCTCATAAAGGCAGCGTGAACCCAAAGAGTGAGCAGCAGTAAGATTTATTGCAAAGAATGAAAGAATAAAGCTTCCACAGTGTGGAAGGGGACCCCAGAGGGTTGCCACTGGCTGGCTCAGGCAGCCTGCTTTTATTCCCTTATCTGACCCCACCGACATCCTGCCGTTTAGTCCATTTTACAGAGAGCTGATTAGTTCGTTTTGACAGAGTGCTGATTGGTGCATTTACAATCCTTGAGCTAGACACACAGTGCTGATTGGTGCGTTTACAATCCTTGAGCTAGACACAGAGTACTATACAGAAAAGTTCTCAAAGTCCCCACTAGGTTAGCTAGATACAGAGTTAGCTAGATGCAGAGTACCAATTGGTGTATTTACAAACCTTGAACTAGACACAGAGTACTGATTGGTGTATTTACAAACCCTGAGTTAGACACAGAGTGCTGATTGGTGCACATACAATCCTCTGGCTAGATATAAAAAGTTCTCCAAGTCCCCATCAGGCTCAGGAGCCCAGCTGGCTTCACTTAGTGGATCCTGCAGGGGGGCTGCAGGTGGAGCTCTCTGCCAGTCCCCAGCTGGGCCTGCCCGCCTCAGCCCTTGGGCTGTCCATGGGACCAGGCACCAAGGAGCAGGGGGCAGCGCCCATCGGGGAGGCTCGGGCCACGCGGGAGCCAAGGCGGGCTGCAGGTCCTGAGCCCTGCCCCATGGGGAGGGAGCTAAATCCGGTGAGAATTTGAGTGCAGCCAGCAGGTTGGCGCTGCTGGGCGACCCGGCACAACCACTGCAGCTGCTGGCCCGGATGCTAAGCCCCTCACTACCTTGGGCTGGTGGCGTTGGCCTGCGGCTCCATGTGCGGGGCCCCCCAGCCCGCGCCTGCCGGAGCTCACAGTCCTGGTTCCCGCCCGCGCCTCTCCCTCCACTCCTGCCGGCAAGCAGAGGGAAGCAGCTCCGGCCTCAGCCAGCCCAGAAAGGGGCTCCCACGGTGCTGTGGCGGGCTGAAGGGCTCCTCAAGCGCCGCCAGAGTGGACGCCAAGGCCGAGGAGGCTCTGAGAGTGAGGGCTGCTAGCACATTGTCACCTCTCAAAATGTTTATAGTTTTAAAATTATTTCAAATAGTTTGGAAAGGAAATTTTGAGAATTGATAACCACACATTCTTTTTAGCTATCCAGAAGTTCCAACTTTCTTTCTTTAATATTCATTACAGAATACTGCATTTTTCAGAGGTAACTACAAGATAAAGGGTGTATTTCAGTAGTTGTGAGTACAAGCTTTGGATTCAAACCTGAGTTGTAGTTTTGGCTTTTCAACTTTTTTGGGGCAAATTGTTTAACCTGTTTCAATCTCAGTGTATTTGTCCAAATATGGATATAGTAAAACTTTTTTAATAATGTTATTGTGAAGATTAAACTAGAAAACAATATGTGAAGTGCTAAATGCATCAAATCTCAATAGCAAAGCATCAGTGTAACGCAAGGATTATAGTGGGTTTGCATTTCTTCTACTTTGGGATTGTTTCTGTATTAAAAAATTCACTCACAAGCTCCATTTGGTAAATTCAGTCACCAGTAAAATATATTAGAGTCCAACCTGCATTTTGCATTGTAGACAGAAAACACTACAGACTTGTAGCCCATAAAAACTTGACATTTAACTTTAATTTTATAGGCAAAAAAGACAAAATAATAGTAATAATCTTGTATTGCCATGAGAAGTAAAATGTGGTAAAGTGAAATTTTTTCTAGTGGATGCTTAACTGGAAAAATATGAATAGATTCTTGAGATAAACCATTTATTATTAATTTTCATTCTATGCCTTTGCCATTAACATTTACAGAAAAATTGATCAAGAGAAAATATTAGAACCTCTTATTTGATTAATGTTCTGGGAATGAAATGCTACAATTTTTACAAAGTGCTCATTAACTCGTTTCCTGTGCATAGATAAATTTATTCCTACATTTTTTCCTCTAGATTATTTGAAATTATCATCATTTTGCTCAACTGCTTTTATTTAAATTACTCTTTTACTTATGTAATAAGGAAATAAGGAATAAGTATTCTAGTTCTACAATTTTGGTTTTGATTCACTAGTATTTTATCCATTAAAATATTTGTCATCACAAATCCAATATTTTAATTAATATAGCAGAATTTTAAATTTATCTATTGTTGATTTCATGAATATTTACTTTGGGCACAATTGATAATATAGGTCAGTTAGATTGTTTACAGATAGAAAACTAGATGAAGAAAAAATTTAAAACCAGTTTTTTTTTTTTTTTTTTTTTTTTTTTTTTTTTTTTTGTGGTGGAGTCTTGCTCTGTCACCCAGGCTAGAGTGCTCTGTCACCCAGGCTGGAGTGCAGTGGCATATCTTGGCTCACTGCAACCTCTGCCTCCCAGGTTCATGCAATTCTCCTGCCTCGGCCTCCTGAGTAGCTGGGATTACAGGTGCCCACGACCACACGAACATACCTGGCTAATTTTTGTACTTTTAGTAGAGATGGGGTTTCGCCATGTTGGCCAGGCTGGTCTCGAACTCCTGACCTCAGGTGATCCACCTGCCTCGGCCTCCCAAAGTGCTGGGATTACAGACGTGAGCCACCGTGCCTGGCCTAAACCAGCTTTGAAACAGTCAACCTTTTGTTAAATTTCCAAATACTTTGATAATTCTAAATAACATTTGAATTGAAATACCTCCTAATTTGGGGAGAACTTAAGTTTTAGAAAGAATGGTCTTGGGAGTTATTGGCTCCAATTCTATATATCACTGATAATATGCTATTCTTAATAAATGATAGTGACTGATTTTGCAGTCTTTAGCATAAGATATATAAATGGAAACACACACAAACACAACATACACACACACACACACACACACACACACACACACTGGCACAGGCTCCGGAATAAAATTTGGATTCTATTCTTGCCATTTTCTAACTTCAAGTTACTCACCTTTTCTCAGCATTAGTTTTTAATCTATAAAATTGAGATAATAATACCTAGTTTGCTGGGTTATCATGAAAAGGAAGCAATAAAATGTATATACCAGAGTGAAAATATATCATTTTAACAGTTGGTAACATAGCTCCTCTTAAGAAAGGCAATGTCTTTATTTAGAAAACGAAATCTATTTATTTAGCTATGGAAGATATGTTCCTAAAACCATGACTTAGAAACAGACAGCAAGAAATAACTTCTCTGCCTGAGAAGTGAACAGAATTTTGTGGGTCTCTCTCTCTCCCTTATGAGAGAGAGCTCATAAGGGGGAGAGAGAGAGAGAGAGAGAGAGAGAGAGAATCTATCAAAATCAAAGAAGTCCAAACTATGAAGAAATAGGTGACTAAAAATTTTTTTAGACGGAGTCTAGCTCTGTTGATCAGTGGGGTGACCCTGGCTCACAGCAACCTCTGCTTCCCAGGTTCAAGTGGTTCTCCTGCCTCAGCCTCTCGAGTAGCTAGGATTACAGGTGCCCCCCAACTCTCTGCCACATGCCTGGCTAATTTTGGTATTTTTAGTAGAGAGAGTGTGCACCATGTTGACCAGGTTGGTCTTGAACTCCTGACCTCAAGTGATCTGTCCACCTCAGCCTCCCAAAGTACTGAGATAACAGGCATAAGTCACCGCACCTGGTAGTGACTGAAACGTTTAATGTCAGGGTGGCCAGAAGGCTCTTATAAACAGGAATAGCTCATTTAATTTATTGGTATTTTTGAAATGTAAGAACTATTTATGACAAACCCACAGCCAACATCATACAGAATGGGCAAAAGCTGGAAGCATTTCCTTTGAAAACTAGCACAACACAAGGATGCCCTCTCTCACCACTCCTATTCAGCTAGTATTGGAAGTTTTGGCTAGGGAAATTAGTCAAGAGAAAGAAATAAAGGGTATTCAAATTAGAAGAGAGGAAGTCAAACTCTGTTTGCAGATGACATGATCCTGTATTTAGAAAACCTGATCATCTCAGCCCAAAGCTTCTTAAGCTGGTAAGCAACTTCAGCAAAATCTCAGGATACAAAATCAATGTGCAAAAATCACAAGCGTTCCTATACACCAAAGATAGAGAACCAAATGATGAATGAACTCCCATTCACAATTGCTACAAAGGGAATAAAATACTTAGGAATACAGCTAACAGGGAACATGAAGAACTTCTTCAAGGAGAATTATGAACCACTGCTCAAGGAAATAAGAGGGGAAACAAACAAATGGAAAAACATTCCATGCTTATGGATAGGAAGAATCAATATTGTGAAAATGGCCATATCATTCAAAGTAACTCATAGATTAAATGGTATTCCTATCAAACTACATTGACATTCTTCACAAAATTAGAAAAAAACTACTTAAAAATTCATATGAAACCAAAAAAGAGCCTGCATAGCTAAGACAATGCTAAGCAAAAAGAACAAAGCTGGAGGCATCACACTAGCTGACTTGAAACTACACTACTAGGCTACAGTAACCAAAACAGCATGGTACTGATACCAAAACAGACATATAGTCCAATGGAATAAAATAGAGACCTCAGAAATAAGACCACACATCTACAACCATCTGATCTTTGACAAACCTGACAAAAACAAGCAATGGGGAAAGGATTCTCTATTTAATAAATGGTGCTGGGAAAACTGGCTAGCCATATGTAGAAAACAGAAACTGGACCCCTTCCTTACATCCTATACAAAAATTAACTCAAGATGGATTAAAGACTTAAATGTAAACCCAAAACCATGAAAACCCTAGAAGAAAACCTAGGCAATATCATTCAGGACACAGACATGGGCAAAGATTTTATGATGAAATCACCAAAAGCAATTGCAACAAAAACTAAAATTGACAAATGAAATCTAATTAAACTGAAGAGCTTCTGCACAGCAAAAGAAGCTATCATCAGAGCGAACAGGCAACCTACAGAATGGGAGAAAATTTTTGCGACCTACCCATCTGACAAAGGTCTAATATCCAGAATTTACAGGGAACTTAAACAAATTAACAAGAAAAAACAACTCCATCAAAAAGTGAGCGAGGGAGGCGGAGCAAGATGGCCGAATAGAAACAGCTTCAGTCTCCATCTCCCAGCGCGAGCGACACAGAAGACCGGCGATTTCTGCATTTTCAACTGAGGTACTGGGGTCATCTCACTCGGGAGTGCCGGACAATCGGTGCTGGTCAGCTGCTGCAGCCCAACCAGCGAGAGCTGAAGCAGGGCGAGGCATCGCCTCACCTGGGAAGCGCGAGAGGGGGAAGGGAGTCCCTTTTCCTAGCCAGGGGAACTGAGACACACAACACCTGGAAAATCGGGTAACTCCCACCCCAATACTGCGCTGTAACACCGGCACACCGGAGATTATATCCCACACCTGGCCGGGAGGGTCCCACGCCCACGGAGCCTCTCTCCTTGCTAACACAGCAGTCTGCGGCAATCTAACCGCAAGGCAGCAGCGAGGCTGCGGGAGGGGCGCCCGCCATCGCTGAGGCTTAAGTAGGTAAATAAAGCCGCTGGGAAGCTCGAACTGGGTGGAGCTCACAGCAGCTCAAGGAAACCTGCCTGTCTCTGTAGACTGTGCCTCTGGGGACAGGGCTCAGCTAAAGGAGCAGAAGCCTGTGAAACGCGAACGACTCTGTCTGACAGCTTTGAAGAGAGCAGTGGATCTCCCAACACAGAGGTTGAGATCTGAGAAGGGGCAGTCTGCCTG
>NW_022329675.1:521-1226 GCF_002776525.5 Piliocolobus tephrosceles | reverse complement strand
CCTGAGTAGCCTAACTGGGAGACATCCCCCACTAGGGGCAGTCTGACACCCCACACCTCACAGGGTGGAGTACACCCCTGAGAGGAAGCTTCCAAAGCAAGAATCAGACAGGTGCACTCGCTGTTCAGCAATATTCTATCTTCTGCAACCTCTGCTGCTGATACCCAGGCAAACAGGGTCTGGAGTGGACCTCAAGCAATCTCCAACAGACCTATAGCTGAGGGTCCTGACAGTCAGAAGGAAAACTATCAAACAGGAAGGACACCTATATCAAAACCCCATCAGTACGTCACCATCATCAAAGACCAGTGACAGATAAAACCACAAAGATGGGGAAAAAGCAGGGCAGAAAAGCTGGAAATTCAAAAAATAAGAGCGCATCTCCTCCTGCAAAGGAGCACAGCCCATCGCCAGCAACGGATCAAAGCTGGTCAGAGAATGATTTTGATGAGATGAGAGAAGAAGGCTTCAGTCCATCAAACCTCTCAGAGCTAAAGGAGGAATTACGTACCCAACGCAAAGAAACTAAAAATCTTGAAAAAAGAGTGGAAGAATTGACAGCTAGACTAATTAATGCAGAGAAGGTCATAAACGAAATGACAGAGATGAAAACCATGACACGAGAAATACGTGACAAATGCACAAGCTTCAGTAACCGACTCGATCAACTGGAAGAAAGAGTATCAGCGATTGAGGATCAAATGA
>NW_022329675.1:0-421 GCF_002776525.5 Piliocolobus tephrosceles | reverse complement strand
ACTAAAAATCTTGAAAAAAAAGTGGAAGAATTGACAGCTAGACTAATTAATGCAGAGAAGGTCATAAACGAAATGACAGAGATGAAAACCATGTCACGAGAAATACGTGACAAATGCACAAGCTTCAGTAACCGACTCGATCAACTGGAAGAAAGAGTATCAGCGATTGAGGATCAAATGAATGAAATGAAGCGAGAAGAGAAACCAAAAGAAAAAAGAAGAAAAAGAAATGAACAAAGCCTGCAAGAAGTATGGGATTATGTCAAAAGACCAAATCTACGTCTGATTGGGGTGCCTGAAAGTGAGGGGGAAAATGGAACCAAATTGGAAAACACTCTACAGGATATCATCCAGGAGAACTTCTCCAACCTAGCAGGGCAGGCCAACATTCAAATTCAGGAAATACAGAGAACGCCACAAA
>NW_022329674.1:40405-40826 GCF_002776525.5 Piliocolobus tephrosceles | reverse complement strand
TTTGTGGCGTTCTCTGTATTTCCTGAATTTGAATGTTGGCCTGCCCTGCTAGGTTGGAGAAGTTCTCCTGGATGATATCCTGTAGAGTGTTTTCCAATTTGGTTCCATTTTCCCCCTCACTTTCAGGCACCCCAATCAGACGTAGATTTGGTCTTTTGACATAATCCCATACTTCTTGCAGGCTTTGTTCATTTCTTTTTCTTCTTTTTTCTTTTGGTTTCTCTTCTCGCTTCATTTCATTCATTTGATCCTCAATCGCTGATACTCTTTCTTCCAGTTGATCGAGTCGGTTACTGAAGCTTGTGCATTTGTCACGTATTTCTCGTGACATGGTTTTCATCTCTGTCATTTCGTTTATGACCTTCTCTGCATTAATTAGTCTAGCTGTCAATTCTTCCACTTTTTTTTCAAGATTTTTAGT
>NW_022329674.1:39600-40305 GCF_002776525.5 Piliocolobus tephrosceles | reverse complement strand
TCATTTGATCCTCAATCGCTGATACTCTTTCTTCCAGTTGATCGAGTCGGTTACTGAAGCTTGTGCATTTGTCACGTATTTCTCGTGTCATGGTTTTCATCTCTGTCATTTCGTTTATGACCTTCTCTGCATTAATTAGTCTAGCTGTCAATTCTTCCACTCTTTTTTCAAGATTTTTAGTTTCTTTGCGTTGGGTACGTAATTCCTCCTTTAGCTCTGAGAGGTTTGATGGACTGAAGCCTTCTTCTCTCATCTCATCAAAATCATTCTCTGACCAGCTTTGATCCGTTGCTGGCGATGGGCTGTGCTCCTTTGCAGGAGGAGATGCGCTCTTATTTTTTGAATTTCCAGCTTTTCTGCCCTGCTTTTTCCCCATCTTTGTGGTTTTATCTGTCACTGGTCTTTGATGATGGTGACGTACTGATGGGGTTTTGATATAGGTGTCCTTCCTGTTTGATAGTTTTCCTTCTGACTGTCAGGACCCTCAGCTATAGGTCTGTTGGAGATTGCTTGAGGTCCACTCCAGACCCTGTTTGCCTGGGTATCAGCAGCAGAGGTTGCAGAAGATAGAATATTGCTGAACAGCGAGTGCACCTGTCTGATTCTTGCTTTGGAAGCTTCCTCTCAGGGGTGTACTCCACCCTGTGAGGTGTGGGGTGTCAGACTGCCCCTAGTGGGGGATGTCTCCCAGTTAGGCTACTCAGG
>NW_022329674.1:22797-39500 GCF_002776525.5 Piliocolobus tephrosceles | reverse complement strand
CAGGCAGACTGCCCCTTCTCAGATCTCAACCTCTGTGTTGGGAGATCCACTGCTCTCTTCAAAGCTGTCAGACAGAGTCGTTCGCGTTTCACAGGCTTCTGCTCCTTTAGCTGAGCCCTGTCCCCAGAGGCACAGTCTACAGAGACAGGCAGGTTTCCTTGAGCTGCTGTGAGCTCCACCCAGTTCGAGCTTCCCAGCGGCTTTATTTACCTACTTAAGCCTCAGCGATGGCGGGCGCCCCTCCCGCAGCCTCGCTGCTGCCTTGCGGTTAGATTGCCGCAGACTGCTGTGTTAGCAAGGAGAGAGGCTCCGTGGGCGTGGGACCCTCCCGGCCAGGTGTGGGATATAATCTCCGGTGTGCCGGTGTTACAGCGCAGTATTGGGGTGGGAGTTACCCGATTTTCCAGGTGTTGTGTGTCTCAGTTCCCCTGGCTAGGAAAAGGGACTCCCTTCCCCCTCTCGCGCTTCCCAGGTGAGGCGATGCCTCGCCCTGCTTCAGCTCTCGCTGGTTGGGCTGCAGCAGCTGACCAGCACCGATTGTCCGGCACTCCCGAGTGAGATGACCCCAGTACCTCAGTTGAAAATGCAGAAATCGCCGGTCTTCTGTGTCGCTCGCGCTGGGAGATGGAGACTGAAGCTGTTTCTATTCGGCCATCTTGCTCCGCCTCCCTCGCTCACTTTTTGATGGAGTTGTTTTTTCTTGTTAATTTGTTTAAGTTCCCTGTAAATTCTGGATATTAGACCTTTGTCAGATGGGTAGGTCGCAAAAATTTTCTCCCATTCTGTAGGTTGCCTGTTCGCTCTGATGATAGCTTCTTTTGCTGTGCAGAAGCTCTTCAGTTTAATTAGATTTCATTTGTCAATTTTAGTTTTTGTTGCAATTGCTTTTGGTGATTTCATCATAAAATCTTTGCCCATGTCTGTGTCCTGAATGATATTGCCTAGGTTTTCTTCTAGGGTTTTCATGGTTTTGGGTTTACATTTAAGTCTTTAATCCATCTTGAGTTAATTTTTGTATAGGATGTAAGGAAGGGGTCCAGTTTCTGTTTTCTACATATGGCTAGCCAGTTTTCCCAGCACCATTTATTAAATAGAGAATCCTTTCCCCATTGCTTGTTTTTGTCAGGTTTGTCAAAGATCAGATGGTTGTAGATGTGTGGTCTTATTTCTGAGGTCTCTATTTTATTCCATTGGACTATATGTCTGTTTTGGTATCAGTACCATGCTGTTTTGGTTACTGTAGCCTAGTAGTGTAGTTTCAAGTCAGCTAGTGTGATGCCTCCAGCTTTGTTCTTTTTGCTTAGCATTGTCTTAGCTATGCAGGCTCTTTTTTGGTTTCATATGAATTTTTAAGTAGTTTTTTTCTAATTTTGTGAAGAATGTCAATGTAGTTTGATAGGAATACCATTTAATCTATGAGTTACTTTGAATGATATGGCCATTTTCACAATATTGATTCTTCCTATCCATAAGCATGGAATGTTTTTCCATTTGTTTGTTTCCCCTCTTATTTCCTTGAGCAGTGGTTCATAATTCTCCTTGAAGAAGTTCTTCATGTTCCCTGTTAGCTGTATTCCTAAGTATTTTATTCCCTTTGTAGCAATTGTGAATGGGAGTTCATTCATCATTTGGTTCTCTATCTTTGGTGTATAGGAACGCTTGTGATTTTTGCACATTGATTTTGTATCCTGAGATTTTGCTGAAGTTGCTTACCAGCTTAAGAAGCTTTGGGCTGAGATGATCAGGTTTTCTAAATACAGGATCATGTCATCTGCAAACAGAGTTTGACTTCCTCTCTTCTAATTTGAATACCCTTTATTTCTTTCTCTTGACTAATTTCCCTAGCCAAAACTTCCAATACTAGCTGAATAGGAGTGGTGAGAGAGGGCATCCTTGTGTTGTGCTAGTTTTCAAAGGAAATGCTTCCAGCTTTTGCCCATTCTGTATGATGTTGGCTGTGGGTTTGTCATAAATAGTTCTTACATTTCAAAAATACCAATAAATTAAATGAGCTATTCCTGTTTATAAGAGCCTTCTGGCCACCCTGACATTAAACGTTTCAGTCACTACCAGGTGCGGTGACTTATGCCTGTTATCTCAGTACTTTGGGAGGCTGAGGTGGACAGATCACTTGAGGTCAGGAGTTCAAGACCAACCTGGTCAACATGGTGCACACTCTCTCTACTAAAAATACCAAAATTAGCCAGGCATGTGGCAGAGAGTTGGGGGGCACCTGTAATCCTAGCTACTCGAGAGGCTGAGGCAGGAGAACCACTTGAACCTGGGAAGCAGAGGTTGCTGTGAGCCAGGGTCACCCCACTGATCAACAGAGCTAGACTCCGTCTAAAAAAATTTTTAGTCACCTATTTCTTCATAGTTTGGACTTCTTTGATTTTGATAGATTCTCTCTCTCTCTCTCTCTCTCTCTCTCTCCCCCTTATGAGCTCTCTCTCATAAGGGAGAGAGAGAGACCCACAAAATTCTGTTCACTTCTCAGGCAGAGAAGTTATTTCTTGCTGTCTGTTTCTAAGTCATGGTTTTAGGAACATATCTTCCATAGCTAAATAAATAGATTTCGTTTTCTAAATAAAGACATTGCCTTTCTTAAGAGGAGCTATGTTACCAACTGTTAAAATGATATATTTTCACTCTGGTATATACATTTTATTGCTTCCTTTTCATGATAACCCAGCAAACTAGGTATTATTATCTCAATTTTATAGATTAAAAACTAATGCTGAGAAAAGGTGAGTAACTTGAAGTTAGAAAATGGCAAGAATAGAATCCAAATTTTATTCCGGAGCCTGTGCCAGTGTGTGTGTGTGTGTGTGTGTGTGTGTGTGTGTATGTTGTGTTTGTGTGTGTTTCCATTTATATATCTTATGCTAAAGACTGCAAAATCAGTCACTATCATTTATTAAGAATAGCATATTATCAGTGATATATAGAATTGGAGCCAATAACTCCCAAGACCATTCTTTCTAAAACTTAAGTTCTCCCCAAATTAGGAGGTATTTCAATTCAAATGTTATTTAGAATTATCAAAGTATTTGGAAATTTAACAAAAGGTTGACTGTTTCAAAGCTGGTTTAGGCCAGGCACGGTGGCTCACGTCTGTAATCCCAGCACTTTGGGAGGCCGAGGCAGGTGGATCACCTGAGGTCAGGAGTTCGAGACCAGCCTGGCCAACATGGCGAAACCCCATCTCTACTAAAAGTACAAAAATTAGCCAGGTATGTTCGTGTGGTCGTGGGCACCTGTAATCCCAGCTACTCAGGAGGCCGAGGCAGGAGAATTGCATGAACCTGGGAGGCAGAGGTTGCAGTGAGCCAAGATATGCCACTGCACTCCAGCCTGGGTGACAGAGCACTCTAGCCTGGGTGACAGAGCAAGACTCCACCACAAAAAAAAAAAAAAAAAAAAAAAAAAAAAAAAAAAAACTGGTTTTAAATTTTTTCTTCATCTAGTTTTCTATCTGTAAACAATCTAACTGACCTATATTATCAATTGTGCCCAAAGTAAATATTCATGAAATCAACAATAGATAAATTTAAAATTCTGCTATATTAATTAAAATATTGGATTTGTGATGACAAATATTTTAATGGATAAAATACTAGTGAATCAAAACCAAAATTGTAGAACTAGAATACTTATTCCTTATTTCCTTATTACATAAGTAAAAGAGTAATTTAAATAAAAGCAGTTGAGCAAAATGATGATAATTTCAAATAATCTAGAGGAAAAAATGTAGGAATAAATTTATCTATGCACAGGAAACGAGTTAATGAGCACTTTGTAAAAATTGTAGCATTTCATTCCCAGAACATTAATCAAATAAGAGGTTCTAATATTTTCTCTTGATCAATTTTTCTGTAAATGTTAATGGCAAAGGCATAGAATGAAAATTAATAATAAATGGTTTATCTCAAGAATCTATTCATATTTTTCCAGTTAAGCATCCACTAGAAAAAATTTCACTTTACCACATTTTACTTCTCATGGCAATACAAGATTATTACTATTATTTTGTCTTTTTTGCCTATAAAATTAAAGTTAAATGTCAAGTTTTTATGGGCTACAAGTCTGTAGTGTTTTCTGTCTACAATGCAAAATGCAGGTTGGACTCTAATATATTTTACTGGTGACTGAATTTACCAAATGGAGCTTGTGAGTGAATTTTTTAATACAGAAACAATCCCAAAGTAGAAGAAATGCAAACCCACTATAATCCTTGCGTTACACTGATGCTTTGCTATTGAGATTTGATGCATTTAGCACTTCACATATTGTTTTCTAGTTTAATCTTCACAATAACATTATTAAAAAAGTTTTACTATATCCATATTTGGACAAATACACTGAGATTGAAACAGGTTAAACAATTTGCCCCAAAAAAGTTGAAAAGCCAAAACTACAACTCAGGTTTGAATCCAAAGCTTGTACTCACAACTACTGAAATACACCCTTTATCTTGTAGTTACCTCTGAAAAATGCAGTATTCTGTAATGAATATTAAAGAAAGAAAGTTGGAACTTCTGGATAGCTAAAAAGAATGTGTGGTTATCAATTCTCAAAATTTCCTTTCCAAACTATTTGAAATAATTTTAAAACTATAAACATTTTGAGAGGTGACAATGTGCTAGCAGCCCTCACTCTCAGAGCCTCCTCGGCCTTGGCGTCCACTCTGGCGGCGCTTGAGGAGCCCTTCAGCCCGCCACAGCACCGTGGGAGCCCCTTTCTGGGCTGGCTGAGGCCGGAGCTGCTTCCCTCTGCTTGCCGGCAGGAGTGGAGGGAGAGGCGCGGGCGGGAACCAGGACTGTGAGCTCCGGCAGGCGCGGGCTGGGGGGCCCCGCACATGGAGCCGCAGGCCAACGCCACCAGCCCAAGGTAGTGAGGGGCTTAGCATCCGGGCCAGCAGCTGCAGTGGTTGTGCCGGGTCGCCCAGCAGCGCCAACCTGCTGGCTGCACTCAAATTCTCACCGGATTTAGCTCCCTCCCCATGGGGCAGGGCTCAGGACCTGCAGCCCGCCTTGGCTCCCGCGTGGCCCGAGCCTCCCCGATGGGCGCTGCCCCCTGCTCCTTGGTGCCTGGTCCCATGGACAGCCCAAGGGCTGAGGCGGGCAGGCCCAGCTGGGGACTGGCAGAGAGCTCCACCTGCAGCCCCCCTGCAGGATCCACTAAGTGAAGCCAGCTGGGCTCCTGAGCCTGATGGGGACTTGGAGAACTTTTTATATCTAGCCAGAGGATTGTATGTGCACCAATCAGCACTCTGTGTCTAACTCAGGGTTTGTAAATACACCAATCAGTACTCTGTGTCTAGTTCAAGGTTTGTAAATACACCAATTGGTACTCTGCATCTAGCTAACTCTGTATCTAGCTAACCTAGTGGGGACTTTGAGAACTTTTCTGTATAGTACTCTGTGTCTAGCTCAAGGATTGTAAACGCACCAATCAGCACTGTGTGTCTAGCTCAAGGATTGTAAATGCACCAATCAGCACTCTGTCAAAACGAACTAATCAGCTCTCTGTAAAATGGACTAAACGGCAGGATGTCGGTGGGGTCAGATAAGGGAATAAAAGCAGGCTGCCTGAGCCAGCCAGTGGCAACCCTCTGGGGTCCCCTTCCACACTGTGGAAGCTTTATTCTTTCATTCTTTGCAATAAATCTTACTGCTGCTCACTCTTTGGGTTCACGCTGCCTTTATGAGCTGTAACATTCACTGTGAAGGTCTGTAGCTTTACTCCTGAAGGCAGCGAGACCACGAACCCACCGGGAAGAAGGAACAAACTCTGGACACACCATCTTTAAGAACTGTAACGCTCACCGCGAGGGTCTGCGGCTTCATTCTTGAAGTTGATGAGACCAAGAACCCACCAATTCCGGACACAATTTTATGCAAAAACCACACCTCAGCATTATTTGAAGACAACAAATGCTGGAACAAATTACTGAGAGCACAGAATTTCTAACATTCATGCCCCTAACCTCTGCCCTGCTCCACAGCTTTGTAATGAGCAACTACAACCTGAGGAAAAATGAAGAAGACTGAGGCTAACAAAGGGGGCCAAGGGTGATTTGCAATGTGTACCCAAAAGATTAAACCAACCCTAAATCTGAATGTAGTGGGAAAGTGTCCAGGCAGATCAGAGTATGAAATGTTGCAGGAATTAAGGGACCAGAGAGACCAATGGGTGGAACAGGAGGAATTTATTAAGGTGCACACCGGCTCAGCAGATTAGCATCCAAAGGCTGAGCCCCAAAGAGAGGGCTTTACTTTTATACATATATCTGAAAGGAGATTGGACAGTTTAAATGGTGTGGCATGAAACTGTGGGTGTGAAACCTGTGAGGCCGGACAATCGGGCTTACAGAAGCCAAACAAAGGCAGTTAATCAAATAGTGAAGGTTTCACAACTTAAGCATATCCTGTGATCTTGCTGCACAGAGGGAAAACCAGGAACGTACAAAACCTTGCAAGATAATTATGAATTTTACTAAGGGAGGATTGGTAAAGGGGAGGGGGAAGTTGGGAGAGGAGAAAAACTTGTTTTCTCATCCCTACCCTGAAATGGGAGGGAGGGAGGCTCTGGAGTCCATCTCTTGAGGGCACCAGCTCTGTAGATAGTGTTATCAAAGCCTTGCCAGAGCTCTGCTCTCTATCAGTGGACCTTGGGGTGAGTTACCCTGGTAAAAAACTTGTTTATTTCTTTTTACATCTCTTGCTTCAGGACTACAGGTAAGGAATTTCCAAATAAGCTTGATTTAAAGGTCCAGAAGGAATTTGTAGGGCTATATGAAATTTAAAGGGACAATTTTACAAGCCTTTAGTTTCCGAGGGAGAATAAAGGCTGAAAGGAAGGAAGAAGCAGTCTACGGGAATTGGGTAGTGAAAGGAGAAAGTAGAAAAAATAGAAAATTTAAAGTCCTGCAAAATAAAAGATAAATATAAAGTCAAAACTTTGCAACCCTTCCCTTACAGCCAAAATAAAGAAAACAAACCCAATAAAATGAAACACCACCAAAAAACCTGGACTTTGATAAATTGACAGTAAAGGCACCATTAAACTTGGACTCCTATAAATTACTCCAGTGCCCATAAAAATGAACAGGAGGAAAGTAATGTTCATAGAAAAATGTTTACTGTATCAGAAAATTGCATTTTTATTCGTATCAACTGAAGACCAACTCTGAAAAACAACCTTGAAGCAGAATAAAACTGTAAGTCTACACTCCAAAAAATTAATATACTAAAACAAGTACTTAAGGATATGAAAAAAAATTAAACTAAAAAAACACCCCAAGAAAACAAAACCAAATAAGGAAATCTCAATATTTGCTGTTAGGAATGCAAAATGGAATGACACAGCTACTTTAAATAACAATCTAGAAATTTCTGACAAAACTAAACATAGTTTTACCATATAAGCCAGCAAATCATGCTCCTAGATATTTACCCAGCTAATTTGAAAACTTATGTCCACACAAAAACCTGCACACAAATGCTTATAGCAAATATATTAAAAATCTCTGAATACTGGAGTCAACCAAGATATCCTTCAGTAGGTTAATTGCTAAATGATTTGGTATGTCTAGATGATGAACTACTATTCAGCAATAAAAACAAAAGATCTATCAAGGTACACAATACACGGAAACATGGATGAATCTTAAGTGCACACTGCTCAGTAAAATAAGACAATGTGAAAATGTTACATACTGTATAATTCCATTTATATGACATTTGGGAAAAAGCTAGATTCTAGAGATGGTAAACGAACCAGTGGTTACCAAGGATTTGGTGTGGGAAGGGTTGAATAAGTGAATCACAGGCATTTTGTAGGCATTTAAACTATTACATAGGGAACTTTAATAGTGGATGAATGATAGTATGCCTTTTTCAAAACTCAGAACTTTACAGCACAAATATTAAACTGCAATTTATAAAATTTTAAAAATTATTTAAAAGATTGGGGAATTCCAGGATGGAATGCAGACTATGAGACTATAATCTAAATTTATTACAACTGTATGATACAACTTCACTGAAGAAGCAGGGTAGAGTGCTAGTCTAGGTAACCTTGCAGATTAGTGGGGTCAATAAAATTGAAGATAAGAAACTGTACAAAGGTACTGTAGTCTAGTTAATAAAGTTGTCTCATGGGGAAATAGGTTAACAATTCTGAAACTACATTGATGTACCCTGGAATTTAACATGAGTGAATAAATGGCAGATGGTAGGAACCAAATTTCTCTTTGTTGGTTACAGATCAGCAAAGGGAGAAGGCTAGAATTATGTATGTGGTAATGGATTGGAGTTGGAGACATCATTGTGCAGTCATACTAGCTTAATATAAATCCAGGCAATTTCATATAGAAATCTTTATAAGTATACATATATGCATGAATTAATATAAAAATATACATATAATTGATCTGTCCACTAAGAGGGCCTAGAAGCAATGATAGCCGATAGTAGTGAGTATACCTAGCATGCAGAAATTGGCATCTAGTAACATTCTCCAGTAAAAGAAAACAGGGCCCTTGGAAAAATGGTCTATTGCAGGACTGGGACATAAAATGTACAATCTGAGCCTGCAGAATCTTGTGGTGCCAGAAAGTAAAGAAGTGTGCAAACGCACGCACACACTCTCTCACACGTTGATGGGGATGGACACAGGAGCCAACTGAAAGAGATCAATGTGGTTAAATCTGAAATAATTTGAGCAACAATATACATGAAGCCATATTAGATTATAATGCAAAGTACAAAGTAAATATCCATGAGTCCATACTGATATAAATAAATGTAAGAGAAGATATAAATATCCTGTGCAAAAGAATTCCAAATAATTAATGTAACTATTTCACCCTCAAGGATGTGGACCATAATTCCCTGCTCCTGTGTGTGAGCAGCACATAGTAACTTTTTTCCCTTTTTTAAAAAAGGAAAAAGAGAGTAACACTACGATAGAAAAACATGACAAAAACTAACAGCTAGGAGGCTGAGGTTAATATCAAGAGTTGTAAGTCATATTGATAGTATATACCATTAATATGATGTGATGAGAATGACATTTTATCTCTGTGAACTTCCTACCAAAAACCCATAACCTCCATCTAATCATGAGATAAACATTAGACACATCCCAACTAAGAGACATTCTACAAAATCCCTGACCAATAGTCCTCATCAAAAGACCAGATGTCGCAGTCCTCAAAAATGAGGGAAGTCTGAGAAACTATCACAACCAAGAGGAGCCTAAGGAAACATGACAGCTAAATATAATATGGCACCCTGGATGTGATCCTGGAACACAGAAAGGGTATTAAATATAAACTAAAGAAATCTAAATAAAACAAGAACTTCTTCTTAATCTCTAAATTATTACTCTTGACAAAATTTACAAAGGAGTCATAATCACCGGGTCATAATACCCTTTTTTCTTAGTAAAGCTGTCAAATAAATTAGTCCTCTGGATAAATGAAGCCTCCCAACCAGTGAGTCAGAGGGAAGGGCCCCTGCCTCGGAGAATGCGATTTTTATTTCAATTATTAAGAAAATACCTTTTGGTTGGGTATGGCAGCTCATGCCTGGAATCCCAGCACTTTGGGAGGCTGAGGCAGGCGTTTGAGGTCAGGCGTTCAAGACCAGCATGGCCAACATGGTGAAACCTCATCTCTACTAAAAGTACAAAAATTAGCCAGGCATAGTGGCATGCCCATACAGTCCCGGCTACTTGGGAGACTGAGGCAAGAGAATTGCTTGAATCCAGGAGGCAGATTAATAATAATGCATCAGTACTGGAGTATTAATCATGACGAATATGCCATGCTACTAAAAGATATAATAACAAAGGAAACTGGGTTTGGGGTCTACAGGAATACTTTACTATCTTTGCAAGTTTGCTGTAAATCTAAAACTACTATAAAATGGAAAGTTGACTTAAAATATTAGACTATTGAACAAAAAGTATGAACCAAGATTATATCCACCCAAGGTGTCCTTTAAATATCAATGGCATTAAAATACAAGTTTTAACATAAAGGAACTTAAGGAATTAATCACCCATTATCCTTTCTTGAGGAATTTCCTGGAGATTGAATAGCATACAAGTGAGGACAGAGATAATTTTGCAAAAAGACTAATGCGGAGCATTTCAAAACAGAAATGTACATATAAGACTAAAACCGGCCAGGTACGGTGGGTCACACCTGTAATCCCAGCACTTTGGGAGGCCAAGGCAAGTGGATCACGAGGTCTGCAGTTCGAGACCAGCATGGCCAATATGGTGAAACCCCATCTCTACTAAAAATACAAAAATTAGCTGGGCCTGGTGGCGCATGCCTGTAGTACCAACTACTCGGGAGGCTGAGAATCGTTTGAACCCGGGAGGTGGAGGGTGCAGTGAGCCAAGATCATGCCACTGCACTCCAGCCTGGGTGACAGAGTGATACTCTGTCTCAAAAAAATATAATAAAAATAAAAAGAAGACGAAAACCTAAGAGGAGGTGAAGGTAGAAATCTAATTTACAAAGGTTATATATTGCCACAAAATAAAAATAATGCATCTTTAAAAAGCAAAGAAAAGGGAGAAGAAAAAAGAAAAAAATAGAAAATACTGATAGTTGTAAAGATAGGTTTCAAATAACATTAAGGAAAAACAAAACAAAACAGAGCAAAACACACAAAAAATACTAAATCAGATAATAAAAATAAAAGTTTAGATTAAAAAACAGGGGACTAAGCATATTTTTTAGAAGATATACGCATTGGTTAGTATACATACAAATATTTCCTAGTTCTGTTTGTTAGGAGGACCTAGCCACGATGACAACTCAATAGGAAAGCACATTCTGTGGCCAGAGTTTGGTTTCTAAGTACTGCTCTTTCTCTTTAGTGAAAGAAACCATAGCTCTGTGGAAAAATGACTGATTTTAAGGCTGGAGCAGGTGAAAGACAAAATGAGCTTGGAACATCTTGTTATACCAGAAAGCATGACAGTGCTCAAGAAACACAAGGATGACAGCATACCAAAGAGACACAAGAGTCAATCGGAAAGAACTTTCAATAGCAAAACTAGAACAATGAAATAAGTAACATAATATATACATGAAAATATTTATGTTTATATTACATGAAATTTAGATTACATATTATATCTTGCAATATATATTTTACATAATAAAATATAAATGTAATATATTATGCATACATATTTGTATATTTTATTAAATATATAATTATATAGAGCATATAATATGCATTAATTATATATTACAATATAGTATATATCTTATATATTTATTTTTATAGAAATATATAAGTATGTACAAATAAATATAATTATGGATAAACATTTATTTCATTACATATTGTACATGCCAATTTTATGTCTCACATATATTTATTACATAAAACCTATAAAGTACTATATATATTATATATAATATGTTCATATATTATAATGGTATTTGTATTTTGTCATATAAAAGTAAATTCATTTTGAGCAAAAAAATTACAGAATAATGGATTATAATTCAAAGGATTAAATAAATATTCATGATCTCATACTGGTGTAAATAAACTATTGAATAAATAAATAAACTGGGGAGATGGGACAAATCTTCCTTAGAAAAGAATTTTAAATAATATAAGTAAATACTACCCTTCCCAAGGGTGGATCTTAACATCCTACAATGTTGAATAGAATCAGTCTTACATTCAAGAATAGAACATGTAAAGAGATAAAATAGTAATTTTAGAGTGGAAAAACCGGAAAAACCCTCCTTTAACCAAATGATGTAGGTTAACATCACCTTACCAACAATGCTATGTTGACATCATTTTTCCCAGACATGATATGATGAGACGTTAACTTCGCTTCTGTGGTATTCCTTTCAAGAACTCATAGTCCTTCTCTCATAGTGAAAAAAAACAGCAAAGAAACTTAAATTGAGTGACATTCTACAAGGTATCTTATAGTATTCTCCAAAACTGTCAAGGTCATAAAAAACCAATAAAAAACTGAGAAATTATTACAGCATATAGTAGACTGAGGAGACAAGATGACTAAATGCAAGGTGGGCCCCTGGCTGGATTGGATCCTAAAAGGACAAAAGGGCATCAGTATAAAAAATGGTGAAATTCTCGGCCAGGCACAGTGGCTCACACCTGTAATCTCAGCACTTTGGGAGGCCGAGGCGGGCAGATCATGAGGTCAGGAGTTCAAGACCAACCTGGCCAACATAGTGAAACCCCATCTCTACTAAAAAACAAAAAGTTGCCAGACATGCTGGTGCGTGCCTGCAGTCCCAGCTACACAGGAGGCTGAGGCAGGAGAATTTCTTGAACCCCAGAGGTGGAGGTTGTGGTGACCCAAGATTGCACCACTGCACTCCAGCCTGGGCAACAGAGTGAGACTCTGTCTCAAAAAAAAAAAAAAAAAAAAAAAAAAAAAGTGAAATTCTCATTAAGTTTGGAGTTTAGGTAATTATAGACCAATGTTGGTCTCTTAGTTTTGACAAATGTCCGATGATAATGTAAGATGTTAGCATTAGGTGAAATTGGGTGAGGATTTTAGAATTCTCAATATTATCTTTGCATCTTTTCTGTAAATATACAATGTTTCCAAAATAAAAATTTTATTAGTGAAAACATACAAAGATAAAAGAATAAAGGCAGCCACTAGCAAACAAACCTTCCTCAATAAGAAATGTACACACACATAGACATACAGTACATATCTCATAGAGAAAGAGCATAGCAAATATAACAAAAACCATATATAACAAATAAAAATAAATATGATGGCATCAAAACCAGGTATATGAGTCATAACAATAAACAGTGGTGAATGAACAAAGCAAAACACAAAAAAATGTCTGTAGTGTGCTACCCTTCATGTAAGAAAGAATTGCATATCAGAAAATATGCACATCCCTGAGTATTGGTGCCAAAGAAACTCAGGAATGGTTAAAATGAACAGTAAAGAAATGAACTACAGCCTCAGCCTGGGATTACGTGAAAAAGAGGAAGAGCTCATAATAAAAGGAGGAAAGATACAGGGGAAAAATGATGAGAAGGATGTAACATTTCTCTGACTATAACTATTTTATATCTCAGATTCAGAATTATATTAATGTGTAACATAAACTTAAAATATTAATAAACAAGCAGTTAAAACCAAAGTATGAAAATAAACCAAAATGGAATATAAACAGTTTTTAAAACCCCAACCTGCTTCTGTCAAAAATAAATAAGTTAACCACACTAGTGGTGTGGAAGGAAGGAACTAATCTAAGAACCAATTTGGAAAACAGTATCCTGACCAGAGACTGTTTCTCAGAATCACAAAAAAGGACATAAAGAATGTCACAAATACTGTAATCTAGTTAGTAATTATGTTTCACACAGGGGCTTGGGTTAGCAATTCAGAAATTACTTTTTGTTTATGCAAGAAATAAGCATAATTTTCTCCTTGGAGATGTATTAAATCTAAAGTTGGGACAAGGAAAACCATGATGATCCTGGAAAATCCTATGGTGCCAGAAAATAAGGAAGTGACAAAAAATGGGGGTTTGTCAAAAGGACACAAGGGCCAACTTGAAGGAAATCCTAAAGGTGGAAGTTGAAACAAAATTGAGCAAGGAAATAAATAATGGTTGTATTAAATGTCAGCCCATAGAATAAAATAAGTATTCATGAGTTGATACTAATGTAAATAACAGAATAAATAAATAAATAAGAGGTAATTCTTTCTTGCAAAACAATTCCAATTAACAAGCATAAAAGCAATAAGGTCAATAAAAAGTCATCATTAGGAAAACACTGCAATAGTAACATATGCAGGCAAGTTCCCTAAATGGATGTGAAAATCAGTGTGAGAAAAGTCTGAGGAGAAATAGGATATTTGCATAGTCTCATTGTATCTCCCTCAGACATTTATTAATTGCAAGGGAGAAAACAGTAACTTTACAATGGAGAAACTCAGCAAAATCAAACTTAACCAAGTGATCAAGTTCAACAACAATAAGAAGACTACTGACATCATGAACTGCTTAATATGACACACTGAGGTCACACCATTCTGTGATATGTTTAGGGAAAAAAACCCATAATCTTAATCTAGTTATGGGAAAATATCAGAAAAAGTTTAAATTGAGGGACATTCTATCTGAATAACTGACCAATGCTTCTCAAAAGTGTCAAGGTAATGAACGAAAAGGAAAGATGATTGATAAACTGTCGCTGATTGGAAAAGACAAAGCAGAAATAGTAAATAAATTCAATGCAGGATCCTGAGCAAGATTATGAAAGAGAAAAAGTGCATTAATGGAAAAACTTGTGAATTTTGAAGTCATGTCTGTATTTAGTAAATAATCTTTTACTAATGTTAATTTCCTGATTTTGATAATTATACTAAGAATATGTAACAATGACATTGGGAGAAGTTGCGTAAAGTGTTATGTAGGAGCTCTCTATTATTTTTGCAACTTTTCTGTAAGTTTACAAGTTCAAAGTAAAAGATGAAAAGACATTGTTAAGCTGGGTGTGATGGTTCATGCCTGTAATCCCCTCACTCTGGGAGGCCAAGGCGAGTGGATCGCTTGAGTACAGGAGTTTGAGACCAGCCTGGGCAACATGGCAAAAGCCCATCTCTACAAAACTTACAAACATTACTCTGGAATGGTGGCATGCACCTCTAGTCCCAGCTACTTGGGAGGCTGAGGTGGGAGGATCGCTTGACTCGTGAGGGGGCAGATATTGCAGTGAGCTGGATCAAACCACTGCACTCAAGCCTGAGTGACAGAGCAGGACCCTGTCTCAAAAAAAATGAGAAAAAGGTGTTGTCAGGAAAGCTTTACAAAATTTCGAGAATTATCTATTAGTGCCAATAGAGGTGAACCAACAGTCAAGTCATACTTGTACAATGGTTGAGAAGTTAGGAGGCTTTGAAACAGTAGTTTCAAGAAATAGATATAACAACAATTGCAGTTGGAGATTTTAATGTATGCTTCTTAGAAAATGATATAGCATACAAACAAATATAAACAGAGAGATGAAACACATAAGTAATAAGTAAATTCTAGTTATTAGAATGTACATAATTAGCTCTTTGTTAATGAAGAGGTTTGGAGATGCAATTAAGATCCCAAATCAGTTGATTTTGAGTTAATAAGACAGATTATTCTGTCTGGGTCTGACTAAATTTGATAACCCCTTAGCAAATGGTCTAGAGGGCAAAGATTATTCTGCCAGCTTTGAAGAAGCAACTTTCAATGAGCTCCACAGCTGCCAGAAAATAAATTTTATCAGCATCAACAAGAGCTAGGAAAAGAACCTTGGGCCTCAGGTGAGAATATAGCCCCAACCAACATGTTAATTTGAGTCTAGGCAGACTGTGAGCAGAGAACCCAGTTCAACTATGCCAGGACTTCTAACACAAAAAGCTTTGAGATAGTAAATAGGTGTTGTCTTAAATTACTAAGTCTGTGGAAATTTGTTATGTAGCAAATAACAGTATCAATATAAGAAGGAAGAGATTAAACTGTCATTATTTTTAGACGGTATGATCATTTAGATGGAATCATCAACAGAATCAATATACAAACTACTAGAAATATTAAGGAATCCAGTGAGTTTATCAAGTGAAATATTTACCTACAAAAATTAGTAGCATTGTAACATATGGTTATAATCCTTCATTCTGTTGATATGATGTATCACATTGATTGATTTGCATATGTCAAACCGTCCTTGCATCCAGGGGATGGATCCCACTTGGTCATAATGAGTGATCTTTCTAATGTATTGTTGAATTTGTTTTCTTTGTTGCGTCAATATTCATCAGAGATACTGGCCTGTGTTAAAATGTGTCTTTGTCTGGTTTGGGTATCAGGGTAACACTAGGGCCCATTAGAATGAGTTTGGAAGTATTTCCTCCACCTCTATTTATTGAAATCATTTGAGTAGGATTAATTAATTGGATTATTTGTAACTCAAAGGTTAAATGCTTGAGGGAATGGATACACCATTCTCCATGATGTACTTATTTCACATTATATCCCTGTATTAAAACATCTCATGTACCCCATAAATATATACACCTACTATGTACCCACAAAAATTTTAGAAAATAATTTTAGGATTTTTTAAATGGCATTTTATAGCATTTTAGCACTAACGAATTAGTAAATGTATTCAGACGTAAGATATAATTCACACTGGTAGTAAAATTTATAAAATATCTAGGACTTAACTTAGATTAGAATATGCAAGCCCTAAGATAATCTAAATAGAGAGAAAAACACAAACATGCTCTTGGAGGAGATAGTTCAATATTAAAAAGAAGTCAATTCTCACTAAATATATAAAGTACGGTCTAAATAAAAATTGCAGTTGTGTGTTAATAACAATAAAATTACTCTGAAATGTATAGGGAAACATAGAGATTTATAAGTAGTTAAGTCAATATTAAAAAGGAGAAAATAAGCTGGGCCTGGTGGTACATGCCTTTATTCCCAGCTACTCAGGAGGCTGAGGCAGGCAGGAGGGTCACTTGAGGCCAGGGATTTGAGGATGCAGTGCACTGTGATCACACCTATGAATAGCCACTGCACTCCAGTCTGAGGTGACATAGGAGACCCTGTCTCCACAAAAAAAAAAAAAAAAAAAAAAAAAAAAAAAAAAAAAAAAAAA
>NW_022329674.1:0-22697 GCF_002776525.5 Piliocolobus tephrosceles | reverse complement strand
AAAAAAAAAAAAAAAAAAAAAAAAAAAAAAAAAAAAAAAAAAAGAAAGAAAAAGAATTCTTGCTTTCTGATATATTTAAACAAAACAGACTACACAATCATAGTAACAGACACAGTGTAGTATTGGTACAAGAACACATATTTAACAAATACTCCAATGGACCAAACAAGGAACTCAGAGTCAAATAGATTCGCATGTGTATAAGAAAATATATGACAAAATTGATATCAAAAATCAAAAGAAAAAATGGTATTTGAGATTATGTAAGGAAAATCTATCTTACTATAAATAAAAAATCCTGTATCTCTTCAGAATACACTTAAAATGGTGGACTCCAGATTCACTGAAGGTCTATCTATAAAAGCAAAAAGTGCAAAATTAATAAAACTTAATGTAGGATAAAATTTTTGTACTCTAAATCTGGGGAAGGTCTTTCACAAAAAAAATTCCAAACACATATAATAAAGCTAAATTTATGAATTGGATGACATGAAAAATTTAGGATTTCTGTTTAATGTAAGATACTATGGAAAAAGTTTATAGTTAGATGATAGGAGGATTTATTTGCAATGTCTAATACTAACAAGGGATTAATATCTGGAGTATACATGATTGTCCTACAATTCAATCATAAGAAGACAGGAATAAAAGTAGAAAAACTATACAAACAGTATAAACATTGGGAGGATGAAAACTTAAAAAGCTAACAAATGTACAAGGTAATGTTCTAACTTATCAATAATCAGAGAAACGCCAATGAAAACTGATGTATCACTTAACATGTATTAAATTGAAAACAAGTAGAAAGCTGGATAAATGCAAACATTCACAGAAATGTGGTAATATAGAAGTGCTCAATTACTGCTAGTGTGAGTACTCTGGTACACATATTCTAGAAAATAATCTAGCACTATGTGTAGATGCTATGATTCAGCAATTATATTCCTGTATATATAACACAAAGAAATTCTCACCTAGATTTATAAAAGGACACATACTAGTATATAATTTGCTATATTATTTGTGGTGGTGGGAATTCTGATGCAACTAAGTATCCATTATTGGGTGGGTGGATAGGTAAAGTAGATGGATGCCCGCCATAAAATATGATACTGCATTTAGAAGCAACAAATTAGATGTATACATAGCAACATAAACATATATTAATATTAAATGCACACTGCTTAGTAAAAAGAAAGTTTAAAAGAGATAAAAAAACACATAGGTAAATTGAAAATATGTATAAAACTACACTAATCATTTTGTAAGAACACATCCAAATGAAAAAGGTTGCTTGTGTTGGCAAAAAGGAGGAGAACATTGGAGCATGATGTGGTAGTGAAAGAAAGTAAATAAAACAACTCCAAAAGAAATAGAAAATGTAAATGAACAATTAATTATTTTTACATGTAAATGCTACTTCCTCTGTCTATCACATATCCAATCAAAGAAAGACAAGCTTTTCTAGCAGCAGATTTTTGACAAAACCTTTAGGGAATAATTTGTGTCTGTGCCTTAAGTAATCATAAATGACGTGTCCCAGTGATCCATCAATTCTATTCCTGAGTATTATTCCTAGGAAATTATTCCATATGTCCTTAAGATGACATACATTGTTTTTGATGGCAGAAAGCTGGAGAAATAAGGGAGGCCATCAGCGCTAGGGTAAAATTGTGGTGGAAATGCACACTGGAGTATTGTATACTAGGTGAAAGTAAAGGATTAGATGTACACATAAACATAGTTCTGGGTAGGAATAGTAAGAAAGAAAATGAGATATATAATGCAATACCATATACTTAAACTTCAAATACATGTACACATAAAAAAAATGCACATTTTGTAAGAATAAAAAAAACACATTAATTAGAATGGTTGACTATGCAGGAATAATTGAATAGAGACACATTATATAATTCTGAAACTGCCTGAGCTTTGTTTTCTATACCAGGAAATGAAAACAATAATTGTAATTTAAAGTTTCCAAAAAACTCAAAAAAAAACGAAGAAATCTTCATTTTTTTTGCAAATCTTGCCTTTTTTTACACTTAGCCCAAGATAGTTAGTATAATTGGCTAAAAACACACCTGACTTACTGCTATAGATATGGGAGTGCTGGTAGAGGAGGGCATGGTCCCTGGCTAGGGCTCCACCCCCACGGACCTAGGTGAGGACAGGTATTTTTGTTGCATTTTCCAAGACCACCCTGGCCTGCCACACCTCCGTCCTGTGCCTGTAAAAACCAGACACCCTAGCAAGGCAGAGATAGAGGCAACTGGACATCCAGAGTAGTGTATCAGCAGAGGAACACATAGATGGCTGGATGTCTAGAGGAATGCTCCCATGAGAAACGCTCCCACAGGTGCCGGCATGCTGGCAGGCCACTGACCAGCAGAAAGATGCAGTTTGGCTGGGGCAGTCGGAGGAGAGTCTCCAGGGGAAAACCATCTCCCTTCTGGCTCCCCCATCTGCTGAAAGCTACTTCCTCTCAATAAAACCTTGCATTCATTCTCCAAGCCCACGTGTTTTCGAATCTTCCGGTACACTAAGGCAGGAAACCCAGGATACAAAAAGCCCTCTGTCGTTACAACAAGGTGGAGGGTCTAACTGAGCTAACACAAGCCGCCTTTAGATGACAAGCTAAAAAAGCACCCTGTAACAAACGTCCACTGGGGCTTCAAGAGCTTAAAACATTCACCCCTAGACACTGCCTGGGGTCAGAGCCTCACAGCCTGCCCATCTGTATGCTCCCCTAGAGGTTTGAGCAGTGGGGCACTGAAGAAGTCTGCTGCACCCCCATCACATGACCTGGGAGGGGGACAAGGGAACTTTTCCCATATCACTATATGTATTGTACTTTCACACAGGTATCTCCAAGGATTGACTATACTCTTCACCACTCACTGATATTTATGACCCACAACACAGTCCTGTACTTGGCACCAGGTATAAGAAAAGAACATAGATAAACCCTTGAGCGACTGAGCTGAGGCACGAGCCAAACCAAAAGAAGAGATCAATAAATAACATGTACATGCTTTTGTTATTACGATGTTTTGTCCTGTCGCAGCTGTGAGTAATTCACTGTATTTTGGTACTTGTAAAGGGAAAATGTTACTTTTGCTGATCTTTGAGTGTGATAATCAACTCAGCCCAGCAGTTAGGTAGTTGTGTAGAGAACAATGCTAGAGCCGGGAAACAATCCTTGCCTGTAACCAATCTCAGTAGTTGTTCCACCATCAAGCCAGGCTTTGTGCAGTATCAGTTTCCTGAAGACATAGTAACTCTTAAAAGTCATTCAAGTAAATATTGACTGCAGGCATTGCATAAGGCAACACAAGTTGAAAACTCTAATTTGTTTTTATGAAAGTACTATATCATCAAAGAGTCTGGTTGTCAGCTTGCAAAAGAAAGAGCACTACGTCTAGAGCAACAGCAAAACTATGTCGTCAAAAACATCCAAAATTGATAGACAAAAAAAAAAATCCAGACTGGGCAAAGGTAAACGTTCCAATTTAATTCTTTTATTTCAAAAACTTCAAAAGCTAAATGCTGCTATTTTACAGTATGACTAATTCTGACAGTAGTGTTGAAATGGAGTAGATAGAACTGTGATTGGAGGTTGTGGGGGCTGTAATCAACATGAAATTAGCAATCCTTCTTATCAAAAAAAGGTAGATTCTCAGATTGGTTTGACAGAAGTGATAGATGAATACCTAACCTCTAGTTTGAATACATCATAAACTGTGGAAGAGCAAGAAATTGGCAGAGTATCAAGCTAAGCATTGTGCTGAAGCAAAATTCAGTTTCCTAAACAATCAAATGTGAATGGAAAGTACAACTAAACTGAAAAAAAAAAAAATTGAAGAAAAACAATTCTATGCTCGTCTAAAATGTATAGACATGCCAGGGAGTATTATTCAACTATTTATTATTACATGATATAGCACAACAAATTGAGTACCCACAAATCAGTAAGTAAAAAGCTGTAGAAGTAGCATGATACCACAGTACATACTAGGCTCCATAGTAACCTACCAGGCTTTGACCTCAGTTTGCTCCTGATCCTTAAGAACACAGTGGATCCAGGACAGTTTCATATTCTAAGATACTTGTCTCAGTTTATATAATGAATAGGTAAAAATAATGATAAAAGAAGGCCAGGTACATTGGTCAGTTACAATAAAAATAAAAAATAACAAGAGAAGATTACATAAAATAATATCTAGACTACATCTGTGTGTTTCTTTTAGCACTAACTTGTCGATAATATGAATCTCTGGGTCTCTACTCTATCTGAATTCTATGCTTTAACAGATATTATGATAACAACTTCTGGTGAGAAGCTGTAAGACATTTTCCTTACATGAAGGGGGTGACATGAAGACAAAGAACAAAAGAATTGTGATGAACGTTATTACACTTTATAAGCAAATGAGGATGAGGCCTAACCATTCACAGAAAATCACCCCAAAATACTTACATATTTGTCATCCCACTTCTACTAGTATAACTGGAAAGCCAACAAATTGGACACCCAAGTTTAGAATATATGTTGATCTCTTCTCAAGGAGTTCTATCATTATAATTTCACAGGCTATTTTAAAAATGCATCATCAATAAAACTGTCATCAGTGATCCAAAAATAACAACAGATGCAGGCCAAGAAGGAATGCTATTTTGCTTTACTCCCCATGGTGTTCTTTCAAATATATCATGTAATTTATTCAAGATGGAAAAGTTGATTCTGATCATAAGCTCTACATATCCTCTTGAAAGTCTGGAATTGCAGACTTAGTCGCACAAGGACCTCTGAAGCTTGAGAACCTTGATTGATAAAGTTCTTACCAGGGACAGCATGCTGCTCAGAAGCAGCCAAGCAGCTCTCATACAAAAGGGTGACCATGAATTGTGTCCTCTGGCAGATGGATTCCATACTGAGAAGTGACTCAGATATGAAGTAAGGATCAGGTCTATTTTCTATCCAACTGAATTTTTCTAATAGAAGGAAAATGCAACGTGAATAGAGGATTCTTTGGTTGGATCAAAATTATAAAGGTCCAATTTCTATTCATGTTTAGAATATCCCAAGTCTCATTAACAATATTGTACCCTATGAAAATAAAACTGCAAATATGTACAAATTAATCATGGTTTATATAGAAATTCAACCAAAATGCAATAGGTGAAAAACACATAGATATTGCTTACTATCAAGGAAACTAACCTTTGAAGATACTATCCTCTATATACTCATAGGTAGAAAAGTATGAGTCAATTAAATCATACTACAAAACAAATTCAAAGATTCTTATGTGGTCTGTCACTTGGTAAATATAATGATGTTGAGTTATGTATGATTTTTATCATAACATTTTCTAAAATCCCAAATGTATAAGAAATGTGGCAAACTTAACACAACTACAGACTGCAACCTATTTTAAGATATCAAATTACTTTTTTCCAGTGAAACATGATAAAAATACACTTCTTTTAGTATTTTGAGAGGTGTTGCATTGAATTTATAAGTAGATTTAGGAATAATTGGCATCTTCCATCCCGGAACATATTTTGTGTCTCAATTATTCAAGCTCACTTACATGTGTTTAAGAAAAGCTGTTTTCTTTATATAGAACTTACACAAATGTTGTTAGATTTATTTTAGGTAGTTTATAATTTGTGTACTTAGGACTCTAGTTGCATACCAATTTAAGCTAGTATTATGATTTGGATATTTGTTCTCTCCAAATCTCATGTTGAAATGTGGTCCCCAATGTTGGAGGTGGGGCCTTAGGGAAGATATTTGGGTCATAGGAGCAGATCCCTTATGAAAGGCTTGGTGCCATCCCCTTGGTGATGAGCAATTTCCCTCTATATTAATTCATGTGAGAGGCTGTTTAAAAAAACCTGGCACCTCCTTCTCTCTCTTACTTCCTCTCTCACTATGTGATACACTGGCTCCTCCTTCACCTTCCACCATGAGAAAAAGCTTCCTGAGTCCCCACTAGAAGCCAAGCAGATGTAGGTGTCATGCTTGTACAACCTGCAGAACCATGAGCCAAAATAAACTATTTTTCCTTATAAATAACCAAGTCTCATGTATTCCTTTATAGCAACACAAAAGGGACTAACACAGCTACATTAAGCAAAACTGTTGAATTTATTAACTCATGTGAACAGTGTAAAATCTGGAGTGGGTCTGACCTCTGGGAAAAATTTATCCAGAGCATCAAACACCACATTTTCTCTAAATAATACACTCTAAATCTCTCTCTCTCTTTCTCTCTCTTGCTGTAGCACACATGTACACATGCACACTCGTGTGCACACACACGCACACACACAGGTGCTCTTCCTTCAAAAAACTACAAATTAGAGAATACAATTTTCACCTTTTGTTCTATTTTATTTATTCATATTGCCATGTCTTCTTTCTTTTTTTTTCTGTTTTTTTTTTTTTTGGAGCAGTATTTACATTTTTTATTTCAAGTTGTAAAATATACGTGGCCAACATTGTTACTTTCATCCGCAGATGGAATAGCTGGGAAGTATAAAAACCTGTACATGACCTTTTATCAAGATTATTTGTCATCAAATTACCCATATCCAAGTTTCCATGGGCCTGGAATTTCCTTTCCACTTGATAGGGGTATATATTAGGAAGTCCAGTTGATAACATTTTAATTTTTTTATAAAAAAAGGAAAAAAGAATCAGCAGAGTCAAGTTGTCTTAGTCTTAAGGCTTTCTGGATTTCTTCCTTGGAGGAGGTCAGGATCTTCCCAAGGCCTGGGTCCTCTAATATTCTTCCAGTCATCAAACTTGGAGTCTTTTATTTTCTCATATTCCGACTCTAAAGATATTTTATTCTCTTTCAGTTTTTTTTCAAACTCAGGATCCATTTTAATCTTCACAGCATCATATCGGATTTGAGAAAACTCACGAAGACCAAAAGAACCTCCAACAATCAGCAGCAACATGGGGACTCCATAGGGGAGAGTCTTGTTCTTGCCAAATGCATGCATCACCGCGGGTGCAAACATGACTGAAATCTTCCATCCGCTCAGAACTCCAAGCGGACCCAGCTCAGACTCCCAAATGTCAGCGGCCCACGCTGTCACCAAGAGGAGTAAGCCCTTGACTCACTTCCTTTTCCTTGGTTATTTAGTGCTTGGTCCTTACTGAATGGTTTCCGCTAGACAAAAGCAATCGAGTCATCGTAACATACTTGTGCGTCTGCCCATAAATGCGGGCGTCAGAGCGTTTTTGGTTCCGTAATGTCGTCGGCGTGCAGTTGGGATTCAGAGATTTGAATCAGTTTACGATCATCACCAAATCGATATGGAAACCAGTACTTCCCACGTTCTGGGTCCGGACTGTCTTCTTAGAACACTCCCATAGGCACATGGCCACTCGATAAAAACAACTAAGGAAAAAAGTATTTTGAGGCCGGTGTGGTGGCCTGGGTGGGTGTCCTGTAGTCCCAGCACTTTGGGAGGCCAAGGTGGATGGATCACCTGAGGTCAGGAGTTCTAGACCAGCCTGGTCAACATGATAAAACCCCATCTCTATGTTAAAAAAAATACAAAAATTAGCCGGGCATGGTAGCAGGTGCCTGTAATCCCAGCTACTGGGAGGCCGAGGCAGGAGAATCGCTTGAACCCGGGAGGCGGAGGTTGCAGTGAGCCCAGATCTCGCCATCACACTCCATCCTGGGGAACAAGAGCAAGACTTTGGCTCAAAAAGAGAAAAGAAAAAAAAGTATTTTGAAGCTGGTACTCCAGTCTTTATGGCTATTTGTGGGATGAGGAATTTACCAGTTTAATGGAGACTTTTTTCTTTTTTCTTTTTTTTTGAGACGAAGTCTCATTTTGTCACCTAGGCTGGAGTTCAGTGACGCGATCCCGGCTCCGTCTTCTTTCTATTTGTAGTATTTTATCATCTATATTTACTGACACTTCATACTTTTAAATGTATCAAATGTAAACTACACATTTATCTGTAAAACAAAATCTGAGAATAAGTATTAAAAAAATTAGGTAGAAGGGAGTGATTTCAGCAAGATAAGTGACTAGGAAGCTCCAGACCCTTAGTCCTCCCCATTGAAACATAAAAAACAAACAAAAACAGACTCACTAAAATCTCTACTGAAGCTCTAGAAAATAGTCAAAGATCAGCGGCAATAAAGCAAATGCCAGATTATAAAAAAGCCACATTCAAGACAACAGAACCATTTTGTGGCTTTTTGTTTTTTAGAAAGGCAGGGACACACTCTGTCACCTAGACCAGAGTGAAGTCACACAATTATAGCTCACTGAATCTTCAAACTCCTGGACTCAAGTCATTCTCTGTTTCAGCCTCCTGAGTAGCTCAGACTACAGGAATGCATCATAATGTCCATCTACTTTTTGCTTATTTTTGTCTAAAGATGGGACCTTGCCATGTTTCTCAGGCTCCTTTCAAACTCTTGGCCTCAAGCAGTACCCCCATGTTGGCCTCCCAAAGTGCTGGGATTGCAGGCATGAGCCACCCTGCCTGGCTGGCATTTTTACTTGCCCTCATTCCATGCCATTTCTGGCACATGACAGTTTGGTCAGAAGGAAGCAACAATTCAGTTCCAAATTCCCTCCCTCAAACCAGAGGTCACAGGATACATATTATTAGCAATATTCTACTCTGTCTGGGAACTGCCTCAGGATCTCATGTCTCTTTCTCCTGAGCCAAGACTCAGAGCTCAGATGGGAAAAAAAATGGCATAGCTTGTATCTCAGGCAAGGAAAGTCACAGAAACAGTAACCACAGCTTGTGTGAACTGTACTACAGACCCACATGTCTGAGGCAAGAGATTACAGGTGGAGGAATACAATAGAATATTTTAGTCTCCAAGGAGAAGATGAAGTGATACTCCTGAGAAATTAAGACATTTGAAAGCATCCATATATATAGGAAAATGGAAAAATCTACACAGGGATTAAAAAAAGATGCATAACCAGAGGAGACATGAGAAGACCTTTCCCTCCAGCCTGGTACAAGGCTCAAGACATGACCTAATATCCTAGAAAAAACCTTAGAGGTGCTTATTTTTTTCAAATGTACAATTTTCAATACAACAATAACAAATCACAAGGCATGCACAGAAACAGGCAAACAGAGCCCATTCAACAAAAGAAAGTAGCATGGTGTAAGTAGTCCATAAAGAAACGTAGGCACTGGATTTACTAGACAAAGATTTTAAAACAATTGTCTTAATTATACTTGAAGGGATAATGCACAATGTAAAAAAATCTAGGGGAATTCCATAAAATAATATATAAACAAAATAAGAATATTGACAAAGACATATAAATTATTTAAAAGAACCAAACACATATTCTCAAACAGAAAAGTACAATAACTGAGCTGAAAAATCCACTGGAGGAATTCAACAGCAGAATCAAACAGATAGAAGAAAAAAGAATAGTATAATTGAAGACAGGAAATTTAAAATTATTGGTTCTGAGGAGCAAAAAGAAAAAAAACAGTTAAGAAAAGTAAACAGTACTTAAGGAAGTTATGGGTTTTCATCAAGAAGCTTAATATATACATTATGAGAGTTCCAGAAGAAGACAAAAAGAAAGGGGAAGAAATTATTTAAAGAAATAATGTCTTGGCCGGGCGCGGTGGCTCACGCCTGTAATCCCAGCACTTTGGGAGGCCGAGACGGGCGGATCACGAGGTCAGGAAATCGAGACCAACCTGGCTAACATGGTGAAACCCCATCTCTACTAAAAATACAAAAAAAATTAGCTGGGCATGGTGGCGGGCACCTGTAGTCCCAGCTGTACAGGAGGCTGAGGCAGGAGAATGGTGTGAACCCGGGGGGCGGAGCTTGCAGTGAGCCGAGATAGCGCCACTGCACTCTAGGCTAGGGAACAGAGCCACACTCCAACAAAAAAAAAAAAAAAAAAGAAGTAATGTCTTAAAATCGTCCCAAATTTGGTGAAAGATATGGCTGTACAAACACAAGAAACTCAATGAACTCCAAGTAGGATAAAGCCAAAGGGACCCACACAAGATACATTCTAATCAAACTGTCAAAAGCCAAAGACATAGAACATATTAAAAGGAGCAAGGGAAAAGCAACTCATCAACTAGAATTAGATACATGGCAGAATTGTCCTTCAAAACTTAGGAAGAGGAGTGACATCATGAAAGTGACAGAGTAAAAGATACGAGCCTTCGTTCTCTACCCTCCCACCCCTCAAGATATAATTCATTCACAAAATGAAATAGCCCTGAGAAGGCTTGAAGACCCACTATAGAATGTGTAGCAACAAAGTCGAGAAAAAACAATGGGGAATATCCACCCAGAAAGGACTGCCTTCCTGACATTGCAGGACTTGCCTAAGAACAAAGAAATGAGGAAACTATTGATATTGGTCATATGGTTAGAACCACTATTTTCCCCAGCAGCCTACTCCACAGAGTATATTAGCATCTTTTGACAGCCAGGGAAACAAACAACAGAGTGAAGAAACAGCCTATGGATTGGGAGAAAATATTTGCAAATAATAAACTTGATAAGAGGTTAATATCCAAAATACATAAGGAACTCAAACAACTAAATAGTAAGACAGTAAATAACTTAACATAATTTAAAAATGTGTAAAAGACCTGAACAGACATTTCTCAAAAGAAGACATAATTGTCCCAGAGTTCTTCAGTATTCTGTGGTGTTCTTTGTGTTTTTCTCTTCACATTTGACACTGATATGCTCTCATTTGTTTATGTTCTAGCTCTCTAATTATTCCCTTAGTGGTATCAGTCGGCTTATGAACCTGTCAGAGGCACTCTTAATTCCTAGCATTTCCTTTTGGTTCTTTCTTAGAGTTCCTTCTTTCTGCTTCCATTTTCAATCTGTTCTTGTTTGTTGTCAACTTACTTTATTAGATCCCTTAACATAATTATCATAATTATTTAGAATTGCCTGTTAAGTATGAAATATGTGTCATATCTGAATCTGATTCTGATGTTTGCCTTCTTTCTTCAGATTGTATTTTGTCTTGCCTTTTAGAATGACTTGTGACTTTTTTCTGGAAAGCCAGACCTGACATTTCATGTAATAGAAACTGAGATAAAAGTCTTAGATGTGAGATTTTAGGTTAATAAATCTAGAAGTTTGGCTAAGTTTAATGTTTGCAGTAGAAACTGGTGCTGGAGGCTTCTCATTGTCTATGGTCCTTGTTAATTCCATGCAGTGAGTTTCTCACTGCAGATATAGTACTTTCCATGTCTATTATTCCTATGCATTTCTTTTACGTAATTTCTACTATTTTTCTGAGATTACATATCTACTACCAATTATATCCATTTCCTTTTAATTCTTTGAATATATTTATAATAGTTACTCTTAAATTTTATCTAGTAACTCAAACTTATTCCAGAATCTGTTACTATTGATACATTTTTTAAATTACAGTCTATCTTATCATACTTCTTATGACTAAAAATTTTCAATATTCTCAATTCTATCAGCCCTCCGTATCTGCAGGTTCCACATCTTCAGGTTCAACCAAACAAAACTTATCTGCAGTTAAGTGAATCTGTGGATGTAGAATGCACAGATATGGGGAGGCTGACTGTACTGTCATTTTATGAAAGGGACTTGAGCATCTGTGAATTTTGGTATTTGCAGGGGTCCTGGAATCAACTCCCACCAGATATCAAGGAATACTTTATTGTAAATGATAGTTTTTAAGATGATTATATCATCATCCATTAAAGGCTGTTACATTTTGTTTTTGTCAGGAAATTAAATTACCTTCTGCTCTTTTTTTCCTGTAATTCTAGGTTTTATTCTTTGTTTGGGCAAGACTATTATTAGTTTTATCCATAGTCCTAGGGCATTGCTCTTATTTTAGGGTCTGGTCTTTACTGCTAAGTTGTGACCATTTTGGAATGTCATAATTTCCTCTTTTTTAGTACTATGCAAGCAAATTTCAACTTTTTCAGCAGCCTTTAACTTTGTTCCTTGTTCCTTCAATTCATCAATACAAATGTTCCAATTGGAATCCACTGACTTAAGCCATATGAGGAAAAGTCTCCCAATAAGAAATTCAAATTGAACTTGTGGCTCATTTCATTAGAATCCCTTCTCTCAAAATAATGTAGTCCTCTTCTGCCTGGTATATAATGCCTAAAAGAGTTGCTTCATATATTTTGTCCAGTTTTATAGCTGTTTACAGGGTATCACAAGTCTGATTACATTTATTCCATAATAGTCAGAAATAGAACTGTTATTCACTTTCTTTTAATAGGAAACTTTTCTTAGTTATGATAGGTGATATATTTGGTTGTGTGAGAGGTGAGACAACACAGTATAATGAATAAGAGTATAGACTCTGGATATTGCTGCTTGACATTGAATCCTGGCTCAGACATTTTTACCCTTCATATGACTTTGGGCAAATAACTACTACGGTTTAGATACTTCACTCTTTAAATGAGATTAATGTGAATAATTACATATGAATGTTATGAGTATAAAATGAGTTAAGATATAAAAGTGCTCAGGACAGTAATTAGTAAATAGTGAACACACAATACTTATTGTTGTTTTGGCTTTCTCTGTATGCTTTACATGGGAGGTAGGTGCCTAAATTTTGGGGGTTTGTAGGGGACTAGCATAGTTGTTCCATCTCTCTTTAAATATCAAAGTCACCCTCCTTCTTCCAGCCTCCACTGGCTCTGATAACAATATAGCTGTATTCCTGTGGCCTACCTTGGGAAGCTCCATATTTTATAGGTCTCATCTTTTTGCATATATGGAAAAGTTTATCAACTGTCTTCAATTTCATTGCTAATTCATTGCCATTGGATATCATCTATATATGATATATATTTAAATATATGATATGTGTATATATATACACATACAAATAAATGTTTACACTTTTGTTGTCATTTCAGTGAGATTTGGGGAGAAGAGGAGAAGAAAAAAAAAATATATATATATACACATATATATGTGTGTGTGTGTGTATATGTATATATTCTGTCAGTTATCTTGAACCAGAAGTTTCTCTGTTATTTTTATATTTTCGTGTATATGTATATAGGTGTAACACACACACAGGGTGATTTGAGTGAGCTATGCTCGGCTTTTGGCTCAACATACAAATAGGTGGTAAATTATTTAAAGATACATAAAAGGGGACACTATGACCATGTAGGTTTGAAATATATACTGATATTTTTCCTTTGAGCCACAAGAAACTCAAACAAATTAGCAAGAAAATAAACAACAATCCCATCAAAAAGTTGGCTAAGGATATGAATAGACAATTCTCAAAAGAAGATATACAAATAGCCAACAAGCATATGGAGAAATTATCAGGGAAAAGCAAATCAGAGCCACAGTGCAATACCACCTCACTCCTGCAAGAATGGTCATAATCAAAATATCAACAAATGATAGATGTTGGTGTGTTTTTGGTGAAAAGGGAACACTTTTACATTGTTAGTGGGAATGTAAACTAGGACAACTATGGAAAACAGTGTGGAGATACCTTAAAGAACTAAAAGTAGATCTGCCATTTGATCTAGTAATCTCACCACTAGGTATCTACCCAGAGGAAAATAAGTCATTATATGAAAAAGATACTTGCACACACATGTTTATAACAGCACAATTTGCAATTGCAAAAATATGAAACCAGCCCAAATGCCCATCACTCAACGAGTGGATAAAGAAAATGTGGTATATATACCATGGAATACTACTCAGCCATAAAAAGGAATGAAATTATGGTATTCATAGCAACCTGGATGGAATTGGAGACTATTATTCTAAGTGAAGTTACTCAGAAATGGAAAACCAAACACTGTGTGTTCTAACTTGTTAGTGGGACCTATGCTATGAGGACACAAAGGCATAAGAATGATACATTGGACTTTGGGGACTTGGGGGTAAGAGTAGGGAGGTGGCAAGGTAGAAAATACTACACATTGGGTACAGGGCACACTGCTTGAGTGATGGGTGCACCAAAGTCTCACAAATCACCACTAATATTTTCAACTTGACAAAGACAGGCAATGAATTTCTAGACCTATTCAAGTTTTTGTCAGCAACGTATGTCATAGACTCAATATCCTGATAAGGTAACCAAGTAATCACAAAGGGATGTCTTTCTGCTACATACAATCTGACCTTTAGCTTCTCAATACAGCTGATTAATTTGATTCACTTGTAGCGAACTGTGGAAAAAATTCCATTTTGCATTTTAAAAAAATTATCCAAAGTAATTTGAGGTGGTTTTACTGAATATGATTTTAAAAGAAAATGGTAACAACTATTCACGTCCTCTCTATAAAGAGTATGTACCTTCAGCTTCACCCAGCTATTTATATCTTTTTCCATTTTGTCTGGATAACTGAAACTTATGTAACAGCAGTCACAAGTGAGCATTCATACTGTGCAAAGCAGACCACTCAGCATGAAGATTGGACTGTGACCACAGCATTCTTAGTCTGTGAGAGCCAGTCAAGGTGACAACTAATTTGCATCACTATATTTAATTTCAACTAATACTGTGAATGGATATTCTTTATTATTTTATTTATTTATTTATTTATTTATTTATTTATTTATTTAGAGACTGAGTCTCTCTCTGTTGCCCAGGCTGGGTGCAGTGGCGCAATCTCGGCTCACTGCAACCTCCGCCTCCTGGATTCAAGTGATTCTCCTCCCTCACCCTCCTGAGTACCTGGGACTACAGGCACCCACCACCACGCCTGGCTATTTTTTTTTTCATATTTGTAGTAGAGATGGGGTTTCACCATATTGACCAGGCTGATCTTGAACTCCTGACCTTGTGATCCACCTATCTTGGCCTCCCAAAGTGCTGGGATTACAGGCATGAGCCACCACGCCCAGCCGTGAATGGATATTCTGAAGGTTGCTGTCATTTGTACTTTTCCAAATCATCAAGCATTAAATGTTAGATGATACTTATCAAATTTGTAGGATAGTTACATATCTTTGGAGTGAAGTAGAGCTCATCAACTGTAGCTCTAAACAAACTGTAATCATATCTGCTGAGGTTTGTAAAACACAGATTGATAATCCTTTAAAAGACACTGCATGTTTTAAAATGATACTGAATTATTTGTAACATTTCATAGATAAAAACCTCCTTGCAAAAATAAAAGCATGTGCTGGAAATAATAATGAGAAAATATTAAAACCAACAATATCTAGCTATAGCTTTAAAAATGTAAGACTAAGCATCATGTAGAGAGCCAGAATTTTAAATTTTAAACTAACTTCAGCACAGTAACAAATTTCAAATTTCCTAAAATATATCCCTCTTTCTGCTACCCAACCTTCCTCAAATTTATTTCCAGAATAAAATACATGTATACTGTAACATAGATATTTAACTTCAATTTTCATTTTTAAATAACTTTAGAATAAAATCTTATATAGTATGAATTTATAAAAACCAGCTTCATACTTGACTTGGTACATTCATTTTAAAAGAAGTACAAAAAGTACTGAATAGCCAAAGCAATAGTAAGCAAAAAGAACAAAGCTAGAGGCATCACACTACCTGATACCAAAATATACTACAAAGTCATAGCAATCAAAATGGCATGGTACTAGCATAAAACAAACACATGGACCAATGCGACAGAATAGAGAACCTATAAATAAATGCATTCATTTACAATTAATTGGTTTTTGACAGATGACAAGAATGTACAATAAGGAAAGGGCAGTCTCTTCAATAAATGGTGCTGGGAAAACTGAATATCCATGTGCACAAGAGTGAAATAAGACCTTCCTCTTATACCACATATGAATATCAACCCAAAATAGATTAAAGATTTAGATGTAAGACCCGAAACTGTAAAACTACTAGAAAAAAAACATAGGAAAAAAGCTTCATGATATTCGTCTGGACAATCACTTTTTTGATAAGATCCCAAAAGCCCAGGCAACAAAATCAAAATTAGACAAATGGGATTATATCAAACCCAAAAGCTTCTGCACAGCCAAAGAAAGAATTAACAAAATGAGAGACAACCTATGGAATGGGCAAAAATATTTGCAAACCATACATCTGATAAGGGATTAATGTCCAAAATATGTAAGGAACTCAAACAACTCAATAGAAGGAAAAAAAATAACCTGGTTTTTAAAATGGGCAAAAAACCTGATGACATTTCTCAAAAGAAGGCATACAAATGGATAACTTCTATATTAAAAATGCCTAACATTACTAATCACCACATAAATAAAAATTAAAACCACAGCCAAATATTACCTCACACCCTCACACCTGTTAGAATGGCTGTTATAAAAATGATGAAAGATAACAAGTGTTGGTTAGGATGTGGAGAAAAGGGAACTGTGGTATACAGTTAGTGGCAATGTAAATTGTACAGCCACTATGGAAGTTTATCAAAGAATAAAAACAGAGCAATCATATAACTAAGCAATTTTTCTTCTGCGTATATATCCAGTGATAATGAAATCAACATGTCGAAAAGATAGCTGCATCCCCAAGTACTTTGAATCACTGATTACCATATCCAAGATATGGAATCAATCTAAGTGTCCATCAATGGATAAATGGATAAAGAAAATATGGGATATATATATATATATATATATATGCACAATGGAATACCATTCAGCCTCAAAAAAGAAAGGAATCTTGTTTATGACAACATAGGTGAACTTGGAGAACATTATGTTAAGTAAAACATGCCAGGCACAGAAAGACAAATATCACATTATCTCATTCATATTTGGAATCTGAAAAAGTTGCACTAATAGAAGCAGATATTAGAATTGTAGTTTGAAGGGGCTGAAGTTCAGGGAAATGGGGAGATGGTCAAATAATACAACATTTCTGTTATGCAGAATGAATGAGTTCTGGAGATCTAATGTACAGCATGGTGGCCATCGTTAACAATAATGTATTGTATACTTGAAATTTGCTAAAAGAGTAGACCATAAATGTTCTCACCACAAAAAAGTGACTACATGAAGTGATTTATGTTAATTAGCTAGATAGTGGTAATTATATGTATACATATTTCACAATGCATATGTATATCAAAACATCAATTTGTATACCTTAAATATATACAATTTTTAATTGTTAATTATAGTTCTATAAAGCTGAAAAACAGACACTAATATGACTTATGTACATATACACTTATATATTTATACTAATACACTTATATACACTTACACATACCTATATATTTCTAAATTATATGTCCATATATTACATATAAATACTTACACTTTTATAACTTATATGACAAAACTTATATGAGGTACCTAGAGAAGTCACATTTATAAAGACAGAAAGTAGAACAGTGCTTACCAGGAGCTGGGGAAGGGAGAAAGAGGAATCATTGTTTAATTGTTGTAGAATTTCAAATTTGCAAGATGAAAATCTCTGGTGCTGTGTTTCACAACTATGTGAAACACACTTTACATTGTGAATATACGTGGCAATTCTAAACTATACACTTAAAAATGGTTAATTACATCTCTCTATATCATATGTCATCAGGGAAATGCAAACTAAGCCAACAGTGAGATATCACTACACATCTGTTAGAATGGCCAGAATCCAAAACACTGACAACACCAAATGCTGATGAAGGTGTGGAGCAACAGGAACTCTCGTTCATTGTCAGTGGGAATGCAAAAAGGTGCAGACACTTTGGAAGAGAGTTTGGCAGTTTCTTAACACAACTAAATATACTCTTACCATATGATCTAGTAATTGTGCTCCTAGGTATTTACTCATAGGAGTTGAAAACTTATATCTATATTGTAGCTTTATTCATAATTGCCAAAACTTGAAAGCAACCAAGATATCATAGGTGAATGGATAAATCAGCAGTGATACTTCCAGAAAATGGAATATTATTCAGCACTCAAAGGAAATGAGCAATCAAGCCATGAAAAAACGTGGAAGAAATGTAAATACATATTACTAAGTAAAACAAAGCAACTGGAAAAAGCTATATTCTCTATGCTGGTAATTACGGGCATATCTTGTTTTATTGTGTTTTGCTTTATTGAACTGCACAGATACTGTGTTTTTTTTTACAAATTGAAGATTTGTGGTAGCCTTACATTGAACAAGTCTATCAGCTCCATTTTTCCAACACTATGTGCTCATTGCCTATCTCCATGTCACATTTTGATAAGTCTAGCAATGTGTCAAAATTTTTCATTATTATTGTATCTGTTATGGTGACATGTGATCAGTGATCTTTGATGTTGCTATTGTAATTGTTTTGGGGTACCACAAATTGCACCCAATAAGACAGCAAACTTAATCCATAGATGCTGCGTGTGTTCTGACTGCTCTAGGGACCCACCACCACTCCCCTGTTTCTCTCCCTCTCCTTGGGCCTTTCCGTTCTCACAACAATATTGAAATTAGGTCAATTAATAACCCTACAATAATCTCTACGTGTTCAAGTGAAAGGAAAAATTTTACATCTTTCATTATAAATCAAAAGCTAGAAATGATTAAGCTTAGTGAGAAAGGCATGTCAAATTCCAATATAGGCTGAAAGCTAGGCTTCTTGCACCAAACACCCAAGTTATTAATGCAAAGGAAACATTTTTTTTTTAATTTTATTTTTTATTATACTTTAAGTTCTAGGGTACATGTGCATAACGTGCAGGTTTGTTACATATGTGTACTTGTGCCATGTTGGTGTGCTGCACCCATCAACTCGTCAGCACCCATCAATTCATCATTTATATCAGGTATAACTCCCAATACAATCCCTCCCTGCTTCCCCATCCCCATGATAGGCCCCAATGTGTGATGTTCCCCTTCCCGAGTCCAAGTGATCTCATTATTCAGTTCCCACCTATGAGTGAGAACATGCAGTGTTTGGTTTTCTGTTCCTGTGATAGTTTGCTAAGAATGATGGTTTCCAGCTGCATCCATGTCCCTACAAAGGACGCAAACTCATCCTTTTTTATGGCTGCATAGTATTCCATGGTGTATATGTGCCACATTTTCGTAATCCAGTCTGTCACAAATGGACATTTGGGTTGATTCCAAGTCTTTGCTATTGTGAATAGTGCCGCAATAAACATACGTGTGCATGTGTCTTTGTAGTAGAATACTTTATAATCCTTTGGGTATATACCCAGTAATGGGATGGCTGGGTCATATGGTACATCTAGTTCTGGATCCTTGAGGAATTGCCATATTGTTTTCCATAATGGTTGAACTAGTTTACAATCCCACCAACAGTGTAAAAGTGTTCCTATTTCTCAACATCCTCTCCAACACCTGTTGTTTCCTGATTTTTTAATGACTGCCGTTCTAACTGGTGTGAGACGGTATCTCATTGTGGTTTTGATTTGCATTTCTCTGATGGCCAGTGATGATGAGCATTTTTTCATGTGTCTGTTGGCTGTATGAATGTCTTCTTTTGAGAAATGTCTGTTCATATCCTTTGCCCACTTTTGGATGGGGTTGTTTGTTTTTTTCTTGTATATTTATTTAAGTTCTTTGTAGATTCTGGATATTAGCCCTTTGTCAGATGAGTAGATTGCAAAAATTTTCTCCCATTCTGTAGGTTGCCTGTTCACTCTGATGGTAGTTTCTTTTGCTGTGCAGAAGCTCTTTAGTTTAATTAGATCCCATTTGTCAATTTTGGCTTTTGCTGCCGTTGCTTTTGGTGTTTTAGACATGAAGACCTTGCCCATGCCTATGTCCTGAATGGTACTACCTAGATTTTCTTCTAGGGTTTTTATGGTATTAGGTCTAACATTTAAGTCTCTAATCCATCTTGAATTAATCCTTGTATAAGGAGTAAGGAAAGGATCCAGTTTCAGCTTTCTACTTATGGCTAGCCAATTTTCCCAGCACCATTTATTAAATAGGGAATCCTTTCCCCGTTTCTTGTTTCTCTCAGGTTTGTCAAAGATCAGATGGCTGTAGATGTGTGGTATTATTTCTGAGGACTCTGTTCTGTTCCATTGGTCTACATCTCTGTTTTGGTACCAGTACCATGCTGTTTTGGTTACTGTAGCCTTGTAGTATAGTTTGAAGTCAGGTAGCGTGACGCCTCCAGCTTTGTCCTTTTGACTTAGGATTGTCTTGGCAATGCGGGCTCTTTTTTGGTTCCATATGAACTTTAGAGCAGTTTTTTTCCAATTCTGTGAAGAAACTTATTGGTAGCTTGATGGGGATGGCATTGAATCTATAAATAACCTTGGGCAGTATGGCCATTTTCATGATATTGATTCTTCCTATCCATGAGCGTGGTATGTTCTTCCATTTGTTTGTGTCCTCTTTTATTTCGTTGAGCAGTGGTTTGTAGTTCTCCTTGAAGAGGTCCTTTACATCCCTTGTAAGTTGGATTCCTAGGTATTTTATTCTCTTTGAAGCAATTGTGAATGGAAGTTCATTCCTGATTTGGCTCTCTGCTTGTCTGTTACTGGTGTATAAGAATGCTTGTGATTTTTGCACATTAATTTTGTATCCTGAGACTTTGCTGAAGTTGCTTATCAGCTTAAGAAGATTTTGGGCTGAGACGATGGGGTTTTCTAAATATACAATCATGTCATCTGCAAACAGGGACAATTTGACTTCCTCTTTTCCTAACTGAATACCCTTGATTTCTTTCTCTTGCCTGATTGCCCTAGCCAGAACTTCCAACACTATGTTGAATAGGAGTGGTGAGAGAGGGCATCCCTGTCTTGTGCCAGTTTTCAAAGGGAACTTTTCCAGTTTTTGCCCATTCAGTATGATATTAGCTGTGGGTTTGTCATAAATAGCTCTTATTATTTTGAGGTACGTTCCATCAATACCGAATTTGTTGAGCGTTTTTAGCATGAAGGGCTGTTGAATTTTGTCAAAAGCCTTTTCTGCATCTATTGAGATAATCATGTGGTTCTTGTCTTTGGTTCTGTTGATATGCTGGATTACGTTGATTGATTTGCGAATGTTGAACCAGCCTTGCATCCCAGGGATGAAGCCCACTTGATCATGGTGGATAAGCTTTTTGATGTGCTGCTGAATCCGGTTTGCCAGTATTTTATTGAGGATTTTTGCATCGATGTTCATCAGGGAGATTGGTCTAAAATTCTCTTTTTTTGTTGTGTCTCTGCCAGGCTTTGGTATCAGGATGATGTTGGCCTCATAAAATGAGTTAGGGAGGATTCCCTCTTTTTCTATTGATTGGAATAGTTTCAGAAGGAATGGTACCAGCTCCTCCTTGTACCTCTGGTAGAATTCAGCTGTGAATCCATCTGGTCCTGGACTTTTTTTGGTGGGTAGGCTATTAATTGTTGCCTCAATTTCGGATCCTGCTATTGGTCTATTCAGGGATTCAACTTCTTCCTGGTTTAGTCTTGGGAGAGTGTAAGTGTCCAGGAAATTATCCATTTCTTCTAGATTTTCTAGTTGATTTGCATAGAGGTGTTTATAGTATTCTCTGATGGTAGTTTGTATTTCTGTGGGGTCGGTGGTGATATCCCCTTTATCATTTTTTATTGCATCTATTTGATTCCTCTCTCTTTTCTTCTTTATTAGTCTTGCTAGCGGTCTGTCAATTTTGTTGATCTTTTCAAAAAACCAACTCCTGGATTCATTGATTTTTTGGAGGGTTTTTTGTGTCCCTATCTCCTTCAGTTCTGCTCTGATCTTAGTTATTTCTTGCCTTCTGCTAGCTTTTGAATGTGTTTGCTCTTGCCTCTCTAGTTCTTTTAATTGTGATGTTAGAGTGTCAATTTTAGATCTTTCCTGCTTTCTCTTGTGGGCATTTAGTGCTATAAATTTCCCTCTACACACTGCTTTAAATGTGTCCCAGAGATTCTGGTATGTTGTATCTTTGTTCTCATTGGATTCAAAGAACATCTTTATTTCTGCTTTCATTTCGTTATGTACCCAGTAGTCATTCAGGAGCAGGTTGTTCAGTTTCCATGTAGTTGAGCGGTTTTGATTGAGTTTCTTAGTCCTGAGTTCTAGTTTGATTGCACTGTGGTCTGAGAGACAGTTTGTTATAATTTCTGTTCTTTTACATTTGCTGAGGAGTGCTTTACTTCCAATTATGTGGTCAATTTTGGAATAAGTGTGATGTGGTGCTGAGAAGAATGTATATTCTGTTGACTTGGGGTGGAGAGTTCTATAGATGTCTATTAGGTCCGCTTGGTGCAGAGATGAGTTCAATTCCTGGATATCCTTGTTAACTTTCTGTCTCGTTGATCTAATGTTGACAGTGGAGTGTTGAAGTCTCCCATTATTATTGTATGGGAGTCTAAGTCTCTTTGTAAGTCTCTAAGGACTTGCTTTATGAATCTGGGTGCTCCTGTATTGGGTGCATATATATTTAGGATAGTTAGCTCTTCCTGTTGAATTGATCCCTTTACCATTATGTAATGGCCTTCTTTGTCTCTTTTGATCTTTGATGGTTTAAAGTCTGTTTTATCAGAGACTAGGATTGCAACCCCTGCTTTTTTTTGTTCTCCATTTGCTTGGTAGATCTTCCTCCATCCCTTTATTTTGAGCCTATGTATGTCTCTGCATGTGAGATGGGTCTCCTGAAGACAGCAGACTGATGGGTCTTGACTCTTTATCCAGTTTGCCAGTCTGTGTCTTTTAATTGGAGCATTTAGTCCATTTACATTTAAGGTTAATATTGTTATGTGTGA
>NW_022329673.1:0-1128 GCF_002776525.5 Piliocolobus tephrosceles | reverse complement strand
CCCTGCACAGCTATCCCCATCCCTGCACCCACACCTCCCACACGCCTGTCCCCATCCCTGCACCCACAGCCCCCTGCACACCTGTCCCCATCCCTGCACCTACACCTCCCTGCACGCCTGGTCTCATCCCTGCACCCACACCTCCTTGACACCTACTCGCATCCCTACACTCATTCTTCTTTCCCCAGCCATCCTATTCCCACACACCACTCCCCTATCTATACCCCCACCAAGTCCCATCCTCACTCCTACATGCTTTAAGCTGCAGCGTTGAATCAGAACCTGCCTGCACCGCTGCCCCCCACCATGTGAAAACTATCACGTGCCATCTCCGAGCCTTGTTTTGTCATCTTGAAGGAGGGTGGGGGTTGACACTTCTTGTCTCAGTAGGATCACCATGATGATTAAAGGAAAAAGCGCATCCAAGTCCTGGTGCATAATAGATGTTCAGTGGCTGCTGGCAGCCTCCACCAGACCAAACTCCCTGCTGAGCACAGAGGAATCAAACCCCTCCGGACAAGCCACTCCTGCGGACTCCCATTTCCAAGGCATTTGAGGCAGAGCAGCTGGGAGTTACCGACACCTTCATCGAGCCAAGACAGGAGAGCAGCGCTATCCTCAGACAGCCATCCGAGGTGGGTGCTGTCACCATCGTTCCCATTTACAGATGAGGAAACTGAGGCTGGGGAGTTTGGGGACTTGCCGCGGCTGAGCCAGGACTTGAGCCTACGCAGTCAGGCTCCGGGACCTGGGAAGCTCTTGCTGGAACCCGTATCTCACACCCACATTCACCCTGGTGACAGCCCCCAACGGTCACATGGTGGCTGGGAAGATGTAAGCCCCAAGAAGGAACAGGCTCGGCCTTTGGGGGCCTGCAGTAATGAAACTGAGGGTCCTACAGCTGTGCTCAGGGGGACACATGACCTCTGACGGGGGGAGCCTGCAGCAAGGACAGAACCCCATCTGTGCTGGAGGGGGCCAGGCACCACCCACCAAAGTGTACACACTGCAATGGCTCCTGCAGATCCGCACACAGGAAGACACACACACGCAAACTGCACACTCGGGTGGTACAGCCATAGTAGAGGCCCACACCTGCTCTGCACACAAACTACACACACACACACA
>NW_022329672.1:0-1128 GCF_002776525.5 Piliocolobus tephrosceles | reverse complement strand
CCCTGCACAGCTATCCCCATCCCTGCACCCACACCTCCCACACGCCTGTCCCCATCCCTGCACCCACACCTCCCTGCACACCTGGTCTCATCCCTGCACCTACACCTCCCTGCACGCCTGGTCTCATCCCTGCACCCACACCTCCTTGACACCTACTCGCATCCCTACACTCATTCTTCTTTCCCCAGCCATCCTATTCCCACACACCACTCCCCTATCTATACCCCCACCAAGTCCCATCCTCACTCCTACATGCTTTAAGCTGCAGCGTTGAATCAGAACCTGCCTGCACCGCTGCCCCCCACCATGTGAAAACTATCACGTGCCATCTCCGAGCCTTGTTTTGTCATCTTGAAGGAGGGTGGGGGTTGACACTTCTTGTCTCAGTAGGATCACCATGATGATTAAAGGAAAAAGCGCATCCAAGTCCTGGTGCATAATAGATGTTCAGTGGCTGCTGGCAGCCTCCACCAGACCAAACTCCCTGCTGAGCACAGAGGAATCAAACCCCTCCGGACAAGCCACTCCTGCGGACTCCCATTTCCAAGGCATTTGAGGCAGAGCAGCTGGGAGTTACCGACACCTTCATCGAGCCAAGACAGGAGAGCAGCGCTATCCTCAGACAGCCGTCCGAGGTGGGTGCTGTCACCATCGTTCCCATTTACAGATGAGGAAACTGAGGCTGGGGAGTTTGGGGACTTGCCGTGGCTGAGCCAGGACTTGAGCCTAGGCAGTCAGGCTCCGGGACCTGGGAAGCTCTTGCTGGAACCCGTATCTCACACCCACATTCACCCTGGTGACAGCCCCCAACGGTCACATGGTGGCTGGGAAGATGTAAGCCCCAAGAAGGAACAGGCTCGGCCTTTGGGGGCCTGCAGTAATGAAACTGAGGGTCCTACAGCTGTGCTCAGGGGGACACATGACCTCTGACGGGGGGAGCCTGCAGCAAGGACAGAACCCCATCTGTGCTGGAGGGGGCCAGGCACCACCCACCAAAGTGTACACACTGCAATGGCTCCTGCAGATCCGCACACAGGAAGACACACACACGCAAACTGCACACTCGGGTGGTACAGCCATAGTAGAGGCCCACACCTGCTCTGCACACAAACTACACACACACACACA
>NW_022329671.1:0-1128 GCF_002776525.5 Piliocolobus tephrosceles | reverse complement strand
TGTGTGTGTGTGTGTAGTTTGTGTGCAGAGCAGGTGTGGGCCTCTACTATGGCTGTACCACCCGAGTGTGCAGTTTGCGTGTGTGTGTCTTCCTGTGTGCGGATCTGCAGGAGCCATTGCAGTGTGTACACTTTGGTGGGTGGTGCCTGGCCCCCTCCAGCACAGATGGGGTTCTGTCCTTGCTGCAGGCTCCCCCCGTCAGAGGTCATGTGTCCCCCTGAGCACAGCTGTAGGACCCTCAGTTTCATTACTGCAGGCCCCCAAAGGCCGAGCCTGTTCCTTCTTGGGGCTTACATCTTCCCAGCCACCATGTGACCGTTGGGGGCTGTCACCAGGGTGAATGTGGGTGTGAGATACGGGTTCCAGCAAGAGCTTCCCAGGTCCCGGAGCCTGACTGCGTAGGCTCAAGTCCTGGCTCAGCCGCGGCAAGTCCCCAAACTCCCCAGCCTCAGTTTCCTCATCTGTAAATGGGAACGATGGTGACAGCACCCACCTCGGATGGCTGTCTGAGGATAGCGCTGCTCTCCTGTCTTGGCTCGATGAAGGTGTCGGTAACTCCCAGCTGCTCTGCCTCAAATGCCTTGGAAATGGGAGTCCGCAGGAGTGGCTTGTCCGGAGGGGTTTGATTCCTCTGTGCTCAGCAGGGAGTTTGGTCTGGTGGAGGCTGCCAGCAGCCACTGAACATCTATTATGCACCAGGACTTGGATGCGCTTTTTCCTTTAATCATCATGGTGATCCTACTGAGACAAGAAGTGTCAACCCCCACCCTCCTTCAAGATGACAAAACAAGGCTCGGAGATGGCACGTGATAGTTTTCACATGGTGGGGGGCAGCGGTGCAGGCAGGTTCTGATTCAACGCTGCAGCTTAAAGCATGTAGGAGTGAGGATGGGACTTGGTGGGGGTATAGATAGGGGAGTGGTGTGTGGGAATAGGATGGCTGGGGAAAGAAGAATGAGTGTAGGGATGCGAGTAGGTGTCAAGGAGGTGTGGGTGCAGGGATGAGACCAGGCGTGCAGGGAGGTGTAGGTGCAGGGATGGGGACAGGTGTGCAGGGGGCTGTGGGTGCAGGGATGGGGACAGGCGTGTGGGAGGTGTGGGTGCAGGGATGGGGATAGCTGTGCAGGG
>NW_022329670.1:0-1128 GCF_002776525.5 Piliocolobus tephrosceles | reverse complement strand
TGTGTGTGTGTGTGTAGTTTGTGTGCAGAGCAGGTGTGGGCCTCTACTATGGCTGTACCACCCGAGTGTGCAGTTTGCGTGTGTGTGTCTTCCTGTGTGCGGATCTGCAGGAGCCATTGCAGTGTGTACACTTTGGTGGGTGGTGCCTGGCCCCCTCCAGCACAGATGGGGTTCTGTCCTTGCTGCAGGCTCCCCCCGTCAGAGGTCATGTGTCCCCCTGAGCACAGCTGTAGGACCCTCAGTTTCATTACTGCAGGCCCCCAAAGGCCGAGCCTGTTCCTTCTTGGGGCTTACATCTTCCCAGCCACCATGTGACCGTTGGGGGCTGTCACCAGGGTGAATGTGGGTGTGAGATACGGGTTCCAGCAAGAGCTTCCCAGGTCCCGGAGCCTGACTGCCTAGGCTCAAGTCCTGGCTCAGCCACGGCAAGTCCCCAAACTCCCCAGCCTCAGTTTCCTCATCTGTAAATGGGAACGATGGTGACAGCACCCACCTCGGACGGCTGTCTGAGGATAGCGCTGCTCTCCTGTCTTGGCTCGATGAAGGTGTCGGTAACTCCCAGCTGCTCTGCCTCAAATGCCTTGGAAATGGGAGTCCGCAGGAGTGGCTTGTCCGGAGGGGTTTGATTCCTCTGTGCTCAGCAGGGAGTTTGGTCTGGTGGAGGCTGCCAGCAGCCACTGAACATCTATTATGCACCAGGACTTGGATGCGCTTTTTCCTTTAATCATCATGGTGATCCTACTGAGACAAGAAGTGTCAACCCCCACCCTCCTTCAAGATGACAAAACAAGGCTCGGAGATGGCACGTGATAGTTTTCACATGGTGGGGGGCAGCGGTGCAGGCAGGTTCTGATTCAACGCTGCAGCTTAAAGCATGTAGGAGTGAGGATGGGACTTGGTGGGGGTATAGATAGGGGAGTGGTGTGTGGGAATAGGATGGCTGGGGAAAGAAGAATGAGTGTAGGGATGCGAGTAGGTGTCAAGGAGGTGTGGGTGCAGGGATGAGACCAGGCGTGCAGGGAGGTGTAGGTGCAGGGATGAGACCAGGTGTGCAGGGAGGTGTGGGTGCAGGGATGGGGACAGGCGTGTGGGAGGTGTGGGTGCAGGGATGGGGATAGCTGTGCAGGG
>NW_022329669.1:20172-25563 GCF_002776525.5 Piliocolobus tephrosceles | reverse complement strand
AAACTGCACACACACTCGGGATGTACAGCCATGGTAGAGGCCCACACATGCTCTGCACACAAACTACACACACACACACACACACAAAACTGAACACACGGGACATACAGCCATGGTAGAGGCCCACACCTGCTCTGCACACAAACACACACACACACACACACTCGGGATATACAGCTGTGGCTAGAGGCCCACACTGCACACACGCACTGCCAGCAGCTGTACGCTGCTGAGTCACCGAGATACACACAGCTACGCTCTCACCAACAAACACGTCCACCAAGTCTACATTTACCGAGCACCTACTGTGTGCTGGGTATCGGGCCCAGGACAAGGGACAAACCCAAATGCCTACCTCTGAACCTGCTGGAGGAGCCAGACCAGCACACAGGCAATGACACTGAGGGTTCCAGTGACCCCATCTCAGGGACAGCCTCCTGTTTCCCCTGGTTCATCTCCAGGGCTTTTCAGACCATGGTGCTACAGCTGTTTATCCAGAGCCACTTCATCCCCCTACGTCCCTCTTATTTCCCCCTCTCCTCCGTATGGAATCACTGCTGATGGTCCTTCTTCCCCAGAAGCCTGGGAGTGGTCACCGTCACCCCCAGGGATGCAGCAGGCCAGGCTGGGAGACGTGTCGGAACTGATTCCAGCCCAGGCCTGTGCACTGCCCTTCCACCCCCATCCAAGGCCTCCAACTCCACCCTGCAACCGCCCTGGGTGGGAGCCGTCAACAGGATCTCCCAGGGATGAGGAGGTGCCGGAGACCCAGGCCAGAGCTGCCATCAACTCCAGCTTGTGCAGGAGAGGAACCGGAGCCAGAGGTGTTGAGGACCAAGGGTCCCGGGGCAGGTCACAGGGTCTCTGTTGCCTGCTCTTCCCCTGGCACAGGCTTGGTACTTGATGTGGATTTTCTCAATGAATGAACACACCAGGAGCACTCAATTCTTTTTAAAAACATGTGTCACCCACACCCCGTTTCTGGCTTTTCCCCAAAACCCAGGGAAGGAAGCAGGGCAAGTGTTACTGCCCCACTTCACCCGCGGGAAAACCAAGGCCCAGAGAGGGAATGTGTCTCGGTTCAAGTCCACAGTGACTTGCGTTGCACCTGTATGGTATTTTTAAGGAGGTGTGGTGCTTTGTGTTAGCTGAGGCTCAGCTGGGCCTTCCTAACCGTGCTTACTCTCAAGGCCTGGGCTCCTTCTCCAAGTGGAGCCCTTCCAAGGAGTCGGGAGAAGTGGAGTGCTATGAATTCCGTGGCACAAGATGCTGCTCACGTTTTTGAAGAGGCTGAGAGATACGGGGAAAAGGGCCCGGGTCTGCAGGAGAGCCTCCACTTCTTTCATGCAGCTGGGCAACCCTGGGGCAAATTGCTTAACCTCTCTGGGCCGCTATGGTGTCAACACAGGCAAGAGCACTAACTGCTCAGGTTGCTACGAAGAAGTGCACCAAGGCTTGTAAAGGGCCTAGCGTGAAGCTGGGGGCTTCCTTTAAAGGAGGGTTTCTGGGCCCCAGCCTGGGCTCCTCTGGTCCAGCCCAGCTAGGAAAAGGCCTAAAGTACACCCAGCACTTACCACAGCCAGCCATTGTTCTTGGCATCACAGACATGACTCATTGAGCCCTCGACTGGAGGTGTCCCTGCTAAGTAGGCCCTACTAGGATTCCCATTTACAGATGGGGAGACTGAGGCACAGAGCAGCAGAAGGATTTGGCCTTCTAACTTCAGACCCCTGCGCTCCAGGCCTTTAGGCTCAAGGTTGCACATGTCTCCTATCCCTGATCCCTTCCCCATGAAGCACAAGGACAGAAGGAGCGGGGCGGCAGACTGCCTGGACGGGAAACTCACCATTTTTGTCCGCACGGCGGAAAATCTGCAGAAAAGAGAGGCTGAGTCAGCCCTGGGCCAGGGAGAGGCAAGCCCTTCCGGCGGCCTCTGACCGGATACTGGGATCCTTCTCTTCTCCCAGGAGCAGCTTAGGGTCTTGGGAAGCTGAGCCCCCTTCCCTCTCCCCATCCCTGGGCTGGGATCCAGGGGGAATGGGAGAGGGATTCTGCAGGCAGAGGCCTTCCCCTTGCCCACGCGGAAGTGGCTGCCAGTACCACCAGCCTGCCCCCAGCCATGTTGACAGACACACGCAGGCCTACGGCCATCCCCGCAGGTGTACATCCACAGTCATCAGTCCACGCGGCTTCAACCACCGCCAAACGCTCAGCTGCATACAACCACACTCCGAATCAGTGTCCCAGGGAGCGCTGCAACCTTTACCACTGCAGTCTTCCAGAACCCCTGGTGTGTTTCCAGGGAGGTTGGGATAAGTCCGACGGAGGTGTCTGCAAGGCCTGGTGACAATGCCAGCCACAGGCAGGACTGTGTTCATTTTGAGGTGCAGGAGGAGAAACAGGACGCCAAGAGCTCAGAAAAGCAGCCACAGACGAGGTTCTGGCTGCATTAGGCAGGGATGGGTGAAGGGCAGCTCCAAGGCTGGCCTGAACCTACAGACCAGGTGCCTCCTCTTGCCTTCCTGCCTTTCCAGTGACATCCAAATCCCTGGGCTAGAGCTGCTCCCCTTCCCCCAAGGTCTGGCTGGCAGGTGCCGCTTGCCAGGATGAGGCCTGAAGGCAGCTTTCCGCCCATTCCAACACCATCACCTGGAGAGCTTGCAAAACCTCCTCAGCCCAGGCCACACCCCAGGGTGACTGAATCAGCTGTTGTGAGGCCCGCTCTGATTTCAGCATATTTAAAGCTTCCCAGGCACAACGTTGACACCTGTGTGCTAAGACCTTGCTATTCACAGGAGCTGTTCGGCGGTCCTGCAGGAGCTTGTTTGCAATGCAGGACGCCCCACCTACTCTGCACTGTAGTGGAGTCAGACCTTTCACCGTCACCAGATCCTAAGGGGACTGATTCACTAGCACTTTTTATTTTTTATTTTTGGAGATGGGGTCTTGCTGTGCTGCCCAGGCTGGGGTGCAGTGGCGCAATCTTGGCTCACTGCAACCTCTGCCTCCCAGGTTTAAGCAATTCTCCTGTCTCAGCGTCTTGAGTAGCTGGTACTACAGGCACCTGCCACAATGCCTGGCTAACTTTTGTATTTTTTAGTAGAGACGGCGTTTCACCTTGTTGGTCAGGCTGGTCTCGAACCCCTGACCTCAGGTGATTCACCCGCCTCGGCCTCCCAAAGTGCTGGGATTACAGGCAGGAGCCACGGTGCCTGGCCCACCAGTACTTTAAAGCCTGAGAAGGATCCCAGGGTCTGGGGTGACCCCCACCCCCTTCTCACTGGCTTGTTGTAGCAAGGAGGGTGCTGAGACCCAGGGAGGGGCAGCAACATGTGCACATTTCCTAACACCAGGGAGGGCTGCTGGGGCCAGGTCAGCCATGGAGGAGGAGGTAATACTCACTCTGACCCTTCCACCCTCTGTCCTTGCCTTAGGGTAAAGGACAGATGCCCTCCACCCCCATCACTCCAAGCAACGAGACAGGGGCACCCTTGGTCATTTCCAGGCACCTGGGCGGTGAGACTGAAGCACGGGAGGGCCTCTCAAACATCACCCCTCCTCCCGCTGAACCTCAGACCCCCAGGCCCTCCTCAAAGCTCAAGCCTGGGCACCCTGCAGCCCTGTCCCTGACTGGGCAACATTCCTCAAAGCTGGGGCCCCTACCTGGGTGTCCCAGATCCCCCTTGAGGCCAGGCACCAGGCAGGTGCCGGCTCTGGGCAAGAATGCTGAACACATGAGTGACATGGCAGGGCTGATACCTGGTAATGTCAGCCAGCTCCAGGAGTCTGCAGGAGCATCCCCCGCCCCGCCCCCGCTCATCACTCCATTTGGCTGGTGAGGAGATGGAGGCTCCAAGCCCCCACCCTCACTAGCCAGGGCTTCCGTGCAGGGCAGCCTGGGCCTGCGGGGCTCTGCCTAGGACTTTCAGTGGGAGCTCCGTGGGGGTCCTGAGACGGCGTGGGGGGGGGGGGTGTGGCTGCACAGGTGTTTCTCTGGCTATGTGTGCGTGCGTGTGTGTGTGCCTGTGAGTGTGGCACTCTAGAGCTTCCCCTGCTTTGTCCAGCACCCCCCTGCTTTGTCCAGCACCCCCCCGCCCCGAGTCCAGACCCTGCCAAGGGTTCCAGGAGCAGGGAAGAGGAGAGGAAGGGAGGGAGCCCCCCCGCCACTCAGAGGGATCTGCTGTACACGCGTGTGCACACATTCACACACACCCACCACTCTCCCAGAAATCCACCACACAGGCAGAGGCAGCCCCCAGCGCCACCCCAGAAGGACCCTCGCTGAAACCCGCAGTCCACACCCCCAGAAGCCCCCTCCCCCTCCCCCTAGTGCTCTCTGCCGGAGAATTCTTCTCCAAGCCGCTCCCTCCCGGCTGGGGTGGGTGGGAGGGGGAGGTGGGCTTCCCACAGGCGGCTGGTTTGCGTCCCAGGGGAGTTAGGAGGGGTGAGGGGTGAGTCTGGTCCATGAAGAGGACCCAGCTCTCGCTAGGGTGGAGGGGTGAGGGAAGGGAACAGCGGACAGGAGAGAGCTTGGAATGGAAGGGGGCGGGGTGGAGAAGACCAGAGAGGTACTGGCTCAGGGCTGATGGGCGATGGCTCTGGCTCTACGGAAAGGAGACGAGAAGACAGAGCTGGGGAGGGAGCTTCACTTTTAAAGTGGCAGTAGCTGGGGCAAAGGGTCTTTGGGCGTGAGATGGGCGGGGGCTCAGGGTCTAGAGCGAAGAGAGGTGGGCTAGAGGTAGGGGTTGTTGGGGGCCTCTGAAAAGTATCGCTCCGGACAGGAGCCAGGATGGAGAGGAGGAGGGGGCTGGAGGCGACGAGGGACTCCGGTCCCGCGGGGTAAAAGGGTGGGGGGTTGGCTTGGACAAAACTAGGGGGACAGTGGCCGGGTCTGGGGGCTCACGGGTCCTCACTGTGGGCAGGCAGGGACTCGAAGTGCGGGTGGAGGGGCGGAGGAAGGGGTCTCCCGGCCCAGGGAGACAACTGGGTTGGAGACCGGCCTGGACGTGGCGGGACTGGGGGCTCCCGCTCTGGCACGCGAAGGGGCCGGGGGTCTCCTGCCCGGGTAGGGGGGGCCTCGCGAGTCGCGGCGTCGGGGTCCGCCCTAGGGGCGGAGGGGGCTCCGGGTCCCGGCCGGCGCGTACTCACGTCCAGGATGACGGCGGTGCCCCCGCGCGGCGAGGCTGGGCCGGGGTCCGCGGGGACGGCGGGGGCCAGCGGCTCCCGGGGCTCGCCCATCCTGGCGCCCACCCAGCGCAGCAGCCCGCCCAGCGCCCGGCCCTGCTGCGGTGGCTCCCGGAGCAGCCTGTGCGCGCCGGCCCTGCACAGGCGCGCCGCCCGCTCGCACATCGCGCCGCGCCCGCCGCCGCCCGGAAGCCCGCCGACCCCCGC
>NW_022329669.1:0-10172 GCF_002776525.5 Piliocolobus tephrosceles | reverse complement strand
CTTGTGATCCGCCCACCCTGGCCTCCCAAAGTGCTGGGATTACAGGCGTGAGCCACCGCGCCCGGCCCCTTTTTTTTTTAAGATGGAGTCTTGCTCTCTCGCCCAGGCTGAAGTGCAGTGGCTCAATCTTAGCTCACTGCAACCTCTGCTTCCCGGGTTCAAGCAATTCTCCTGCCTCAGCTTCCCCGAGTAGCTGGGATTACAGGTGACTGCCACCACGCCTGGCTAATTTTTGTATTTTTGGTAGAGACAGGGTTTCACCATATTGGCCAGACTGGTCTCGAGCTCCTGACCTCAGGTGATCGGCCGCCTCAGCCTTCCAAAGTGCTGGGATTACAGGACTGAGCTACCGCGCCCCGCCTAATTTTAATAATATATTCCATCTAGCCTAATATGTCAAATATTTTCCTTATTTTTATTGCAACATGTAATCCATATTAAAATTATGAATGAGATATTTTACCTTTTTGGTACTAATTCTTTGAATTCTGGTATGTATTTTACATTTACGACTAGAATTGACAAAATACAGGCTGCCAGGGAAATTTGAATTTTCAGGTAAATAAGAAATAAACTTTGAGTATAAGTATGTCACGTGCAATATTGAAGCTAGACTAAAAGTTTGTTTCTTATTTATCAGAATTTCAAATTTCCCTGGAACCTCTATTTTCTTTTGCTGTCTCTGGAAACCCTCCTGTGGGCACACCTGAATTTGGAGGATCACGTGGCAAGCTCTCAGTAGCCACTTGAACTCATGGCCTCAAAGCACAAGGCAGGTCCAGGGGAACCAGGGCACCCACTGGCCCCCAAGACAGCCAGACCCCTCAAGTCAGCCTGCAAAGACCCATTTGGCTCCTCCCCTCTCCGTGGCCCTTCTAACCATCGCCCTTTTGCGTGCCTTTAACAGTGTCTGTCTTTATCTTAGTCAAACCTCCTAGGAGCAACTCAGCAATTCTGTTTCCAATAATCACCTAACAGGTAAACAGGATGGCAGGGAGGAAAGTCCACGTCTTGCCCCACAGTTCTCCATATCAGCAAATTTTCAAATTCTAGAACAAGGTCAGGGTCAGCAGGGCCAGGACAGGTTTGGAGGAAGGCCAGGCCAAGCCCAGGAGATGAGACGGGGTTCAGGGAAGCCCACCTCCTTCCCGGGTCTCCCCTCCAGACCCGCAGCCTCAGGCCTTCTCAAGCCCCAGCCTTAAGAAGTTGTGCACTCCAGGGTGGGGGGTCTCTGATCCTGGGTGCATGTCTCTCTCTGCCTCAGTTTACACACCCAAAATCTCTTGGAAGCTGCAGACTGGGCACCGTGGGATGGGGAAGTGGAGACCAAGAGGCTACTGCCGGGGATATATGCAGTGCAGACAAGAGGTACGTCAGCCACAGCTGCCCCGCTCCCTGCCCTCACGTTCAGAACCCCTGTCTAGGTCCTGGAGCTGCACATTCAGAGTGTGAGAGAGTGTTCATCACAAGGCTACAGCTGGAACAGAAGCACAGAGAGGGAGGCTTCCCACCCCAGGTCACACAGCACACCTGTGGTGGGGCTAGACACTGGCCAGGAGCCGAGGCTCAGAGCAAGGGGCTTCCTGCTCCGCCCCCTCCACCCTGTGGGACGCTGCTGCTGAGGGCCCCCGGAGGAAGGGCCCATTTCCCTTGGTTAAAACTGAGGCTGAGGGGACTATGCTTCGTCAAAGCCTACCCAGCCCGCCAGGGCTGAACCCACAGGCAGCTCCCACCTACCCAGCCTCAGGCAGGGTGCAGTCCCAGGCTGGACGCATCATGTGATTTTGGGGCCTAGTACTAAATGGAAATTCAGGACATTCATGTTCAAAATTAAGAATTTTAAGGCAGTGGCAGCCGAGCATTAAACCAAACTCTGGGCTCTCCGATCACAGGGCCCTGGGCACAGGTCACCCAGGGAGGCAGAGGAGGAGAAGGAGAGACCCAGCTCAGTCCTGGCTCTCTCCCCAGCCCTCCTGGCCCTCTGTGCACGTGGCACCAACTGCGTCTAACCTCTTCCCTAAGCTTTTTCACCCCAGCTTCTCATTGTGCCCCCTAAACCCTTACGCCCAGCCATCAGGCCCTCCCTTAGTGCCAGCACTGGCACACAGGTACACACACACATGCACACATGAGCACATGTGCACACATGCACCACATTCTCATTTTCTCTCTCTCTCTCTCCCTCCCTCCGTCCCTCCCCTCTGTAGGTTCCTGCTACTCTCACCTCATCAGAAGTGTTTTTCACCAGGACCCAGCCCCAGCCCCTGCCGGCAGATGCTCCGGGGCCCTGGGCTGTGGTTTCCAGGCTGTACATGACTCCAGGGCAGGGCTGTGGCCACCAGGTCCAGAACGAGGGTGAGGAGGGTGAGGCATCACCTCAGGCACAAAATTTTAGTGGCACCAAAGCACCCCCATCACCAGAATACATACTGTGTGTATGCAGTGTTCTTACAAATCAAAATTCAAGAAAAAAAATCCAGAATGAAAAAAAGATCCAACTTTCATTATAAACACAGCATTGGAAGTCCTGGTTCTCCCTTTGCATCAGCCCCAAGGCGCTCTCTGGAAGCTGTCGGTTTATCCTGGCTTTTTTTACATTAATTTGGAGTTTTTAAATTGCCTCAAAATATTATTTTGTTTACTGGTTTTGGTTCCCTCTTAAAGTTTGCACTCACAGGTGCACCCCCCATGCCCCCCCTCCAAGGTGGCAGAGGGGAGGACAAGGTCTACAACAACATCAACACTGCAAATAACAGCGAACGTACACTGAGGTCTACGTGTGTACCGTGTCAACTTCCTCCCTCCCTCCTCCCTCCCTCCCTGCCTCCCTCCCTCCTTCGCTCCCTCCCTCCCTCCCTCGCTCCCTGCCTCCCTTCTGTTTAACCGATATTGAGCACCAATGTGTGCTAAGTGCTGTTCTAGACACTGGGTAGAGCAGTCACAAATACACCTTCCTGCCCACACAGAGCTCACATTCTGGTTTGGGAAGAGAGACAATAAAATAATTCAGAAACAGGCCGGGTGCAGCATCTCACCTGTAATCCCAGCACTTTGGGGGGCTGAGGCAGGCAGATCATCTGAGGTCGGGAGTTCCAGACCAGCCTTGCCAACATGGTGAAACCCTATCTCTACTAAAAATACAAAATTACCAGGCGTGGTGGCGCACGCCTGTAATCTCAGCTACTCAGGAGGCTGAGGCAGGGGAATCGCTTGAGCCTGGGAGGTATAGGTTGCAGTGAACCGAGATCGCGCCATTGCACCCCAGCCTGGGAAACAAGAGCTAAACTCCGTCTCAAATAATAATAATAATAATAATAATAATAATAATAATAATAATAATAATAATAATAATAATAATAATTAGGAAACAGCACGGTGTGGGGTGTGCAGTGCTACCCACACAAAACAGGAGAGAAGAGCCAGGGAGCAGGCTTCAAGTTCTAAGCATGGCAGCCAAGAAAGATGTCATTTAAACCCTCACAGCCGCTCTGGCAGAGACAGTCTGTGACTTGGCCCCAGTTTTCAGATGAGAAAACTGAGGTGTGGGCCCTAAGCAGCTTGCCAGGAAATGGCAAAGCTGGATTCTCAGCCCAGGCAGGCTGGTGCCAGAGGGCTTTTGGGGGCTGGAGGGTGCAGTAGAATCCAGGTGGAATGAGGGAACTGGACGGGTTTACTTTGTGTGCTGGACAAAGCCATCTCCTCCTCCCTTGTGGGAAAGGCCAGGCTGGCTCATTCAGAGGTCACTGGTTCCTCCTCCAGAGACTGAGCCCCGGGGACGGGGGTCTGGCTGGGGGGAGGTGGCTGGGAGGCAGCGTCACCCTAGGCCCCCTGGCTGGCTGCCCAGCAGGAGCCCTTTAAGGCTGGCCATGAGGCAGGCAGCGTGACACCCGCCCAGTGTGCAAGTTCATTCATCACGGGTCCCTGCTGACTCACGCTTATGAAAGTGATTTTCCTGGCCCCGCCCACTGCCTGCGCCGCCTCCTCCCTCCCTGTGAAATACCCTCGCTTCCCTCTGGCCTCTCAGAGCCTCTTGGATCCCCACAGGGTAATGGGTGTCCCCATCTCACGGGGACTCTGTGATCTGTGATCCCCTGACCCTCCTAGAGCACAGCTTGGCCAGGCTCACCGGGCTCCCGCACCACTGCCTGTCAGGTGAGTGTCGGGGCCAGGCTCCGGGGCAGGGAATCAGGCACATCCCAGGCACCAGGGGCAGGCCCAGCTGGACAGGAGGGTCTGCAGAGCCGGGGCGCCAGGCAGTGATCCCGGGTGGTCCCGAGTGGAGGCCCTCCCCTGGGCTCTCTGCAGCCCAGCAGGATTCTCCCCTACCCCAGGTTCCTCCCAGATCCTCAGCTGTGTCCCTGTCCGGGTGCCTGGCACCCTCAGCCAAGCAGCTGAAGCGGCCACAGTCCCAGCGTACCCTGGCCCCTGTAACCGCCGTTCCTAGCAGGAAAGAGGGGTGTGGCCAGCCCGGTTGTGCTGCCCGGCTGTTCTAAGGCCACGGTATCGGCAGCCAGGCTGGGTGCCCTCGGGGTTTCTGTTTCTCCTGCTCAGGAGGGACAGGGTCCGTGGGTGCCCGTGAACAGCCCCCAGCCCCGGAGGTCCCAGCGACTTAGCTTCTCTCAGGAGGCTCAAGAGTGCGGTGGGTCGGGAGGGCGGCCCCTGGGAGGCTGGGGAGCTGCAGGAGATCCTGGGCTCCAGGTGTGCGGCACTGGGGTGACGGCTCATCTGTGATAAACAGCAAGTGCCGCTTGCGTGGACAGACCACCTCCTCCCACTTTAGTCCCCCCAGGGCTTTATGTCACTTTCTTGGTCTCCCTGTAATCAGTTGTTTTACTGGAGGGGACTTGGCAGATTTGTCACGTGGCCATGGTCTTGGACACTCCTAGGTGACCTGAGGCAAGACGCCCACTCCTCCTCAAGAGCATTTCTTCCTCTGCACAGTGGGGATAAGAAAGCCCACCTCTTGGGGTGTCTTCAAGGGCAAATGAGTAAATGGCCACTAGAGGTGCCAAAGAAATGCAGACATACAGGTGTCCCAGAGTCTCAGAGCAGTTTGCAGCTTTAACAACCTCAGAAGTACAAATGCTGCACACTTGAAAGAAACGTCAGTCGAAGGTGCAACTGTTTTCATTTCTTTTATCATATTTGCCTTTGTGAAATTTGAAACATCAATTTTTAATGGTAACTTCTTTCCATCAACTGCCATCTTCAATCAAAGGGAGTTAAAAAGATAACGTTAAAAATTGATTCTTCCAACTCCATAAAACTGAAAAGCACAAAAAGAATTGAAATGAAACTTTTGAACGCTCTTTTGTAAGTTGGCAGCATATTTGTCTGAGGTAATGAGTGACAGCGTCAAGCTGCTTGGGACTTTGGGGCTTCCTGGGTCACTCTGCACAGGAAGTGACTTCTCAGGTCCAGCCCCTGGGTGGTGACCTCACGTATATGGCATCCAGAAGCTTCTGTTCAGGTGCCTGAGGACAGTCTCAGGAGGGAGCCCTGGACTTGGAGCCCCAAAGCCCTGGCGGTAAATCAGTGCCCTCTGCTGCCTGCAGAGGGCGGTAAGGGGCAGCCGGTTCTGATTCCTCACTGGCCAACAGGGGCTCCTGCAAGTGTCTTTCTTGGAGTGGTGGGAGAATCCAAAAGAACAAAGGAGGGGGCAGGGCATGGCCCAGGGCGGGTGCACTGGGGCAGATGGAGCAGGTTGGCTCACCCGTTTGGGGAAGGGGTTGGGGTGTCTGGGGGGTCAGCCCACAGGGATCAAATATCGGTTCCATCGCCCACCGGCTGGATAGCCTCAGGGCATGGCTTCACCTCTCCAAGCCTCAGTCTCCTCATCTGCAAAGTGGGTTGCTAGGAGGATCAAAGGAGGTAATGTGGGGAAGCCCCTTACCAGGAGGTCCCATGCTCCCCAGTGGCTGCTGTTCCTGCAGACCATGATGAGCACTGAGGGGCTCCGAGCCATTCGAGGGTACCAGGAGCAAGCCAGAGAAAGGTACCAGGAGCGAGCCAGAGAAAGCTCTGTGGGACCCGCAGTCCTATTCTCCAAGGCCTCTGGGTATACCCAGCGCTCAGGGTCAATGAGAAATGATCCCTTCCCGGCCAGAACACCAGGTCATCAGCTGTCCCTCTGCCTCCCCGCCTGCCACTAGCACTGTGACTGAGCAGTGGGGGACCCTGGAATGGACACTGCACGTTCCACCCGGCAGAGGGGTCTCAGCAGGAGCTGTCACAGCCCTCGGGGCACAGAGAAGGCTCTGGAGCAGGGCGACCTGGGCTCCGATCCAGCCCAGCCTGTGAAAGCTGGTTCAACCACCTTGCAGACTGTAAAGGGCCGTGAGAAACTCTGTGGCCCTCAGAGTACTTACAACAACCCGATTAAATAAGGATTCAGTTTGTTAATGTGTTTAAGTGTTGAGATCATGCCTGGCATGCAGCCCGCTCCACAGAAGTATGGAAACGTCAGCCACATGCTGCCTTTGCTGTTCTTGTGACTATTACTATTATTATGATTGGTGGCGGCATCACCCTGAAATCCCCTCCCCAGGCAGGCATCCTGGGGCCTTGCAGGGAGCTGGGCATGAAGAGGCCATGTGGTCCCTGGCGAGTGCAGGATGTCACCTTCCTTCTCTCCAGAAAGGGAGGAGGAGGTCTTGGGTGCTGGGCATACGGGCTTGCCTAGACAGGACACGGAAGCTGTCTCTGGCCCCCACCCCAGCGGAGGCAAGAAAGGCCGCGCTCAGGGGAGCAGAGAGCACCAACACAGGGGTCCCTGACAGACCCCTTCCCTGCTGGGCTCATCCTCACCTCGGAGCCTCCTTCTCCTCCCCTGCAAGACGGAGGTGACAGGGCTCACCTGTCAAGGCTGCTGAGCGGCCTGGATGCTACTGCCGTAGATGCAACCTCCTTCCCACTGTAGAGCGCTGTGAGAAGGTCAGTTGTTGTCACTGTGGGGGGAACACTTGGGTCCTCTCAGTGGCCCATCTGTATGGCAGTCTCTCATCCATCTCCTCGCAGCCTGCCTGGAGGCGGACGATGGTGTTTCTGTCACCCTGCACACATCAGAGGCCACACACTGGTCTCAGCTGTGTTTGGTTGGCCTGTTAAGGATCTTCCAAAACTGCTTTCATTCATTGCGCGCTTCTTCAAATCAGATAATTCGCATAGAAATCCAGATTCCCACTTTCTCTGGAAGAATTCTGGAGGCAGGTGACCCTGGGCCCCCACCTCTGGCCACTCTGGATGGTCCAAGCCCAGTGTCCTCCCACTCAGTCTTTCCCCTGTGAGTGTGACACCTGGATGGACCCTGGATCTCCACGGGGGACAGGCCCAATGGCGTGGGTGGTGGCACTGGCAGGGCCTTGGCACCAGCGAGCCCTGGGTTTCAAAGCCAGCTGCATGACACTGAGAAGCTTGTGCGACCTCTCTGAGCCCCGTCCACACATCTGTGGAATGGGACATTAACACGGCCAGGACTGCACAGGGTCAGTGTGAGGCGGATATGAGAAAAAGCATGTCAAATACCCGGTACGGAGTAAGTGCCAAATGCTCACCATCCCTGTGCCCACAAGGGTGTTGCCTCGTGGCTCTCAGGATGGCAGCATGTGGCCCTCGGGTGAGGCTAGTGTCCTCTGCGAGCTGGGGTAGGGGAGAAGGTGGGTCTGATGCCCCTCCGGGCACCGGCAGCTCTAGGACCAGCACCTGTGTCCCTTTGAGCGATTTGGGCCTGGGGCCAGCAGAGGGCGCCACTGCCCCAGAGATGGCAGGTTCACCGGCACGTCCCCAAACCTGGCCACTGCTTCCATTTCCCCACGTCCAGCCCGGCCCCTGGGGCAGGCCACAGCGCTGGCCCTTTCCCCGTGGCAAATTCGCTCCAGGCAGGTGCTTCCCGTCTGTGACGCCACTGCGTTCCTCAGCCATCCTAGGAGGTAGGGACTCGTGGCTTCCATTTTACAGATGAGGAAACTGAGACCCAGAGAGGCCCAGGAATGGGATAGGGAGCAACTTACCAGGGCTGGGTGACGACTCCAAAGTCCACCAGGCCACACTGGGACTCGAGGGCTGTGGCCCACGGAAGGGCCTGGCAGGGCTTGTTCCTGGGTTGGGCTGGAATGGCCTCTCGGGAAGACAGATAATGAGCTTCGGGGACTGTTGCTGCTCCAGTGAGATGGGAGAGCAGAGTCAGGCTCAGAGGGACAGTGGCTGCCTGGGGCGACCAGGCCAGAGGCGGGGAGGTCACGTCCTGCATGACCGGAGAGGGGTGGGGCAGATAGGCTGTGTGGGAGCAAGAAGGGAGTCCCATCAGATGTGCCTCACGGGGACCCCGGACAAGACGCTAGGGGCCACAGGAGGCCACCCTAGCCGGGAGGTGGAGTGGCTGTGTGGACACCCAGGCCTCACCCGAACGGGCTCTTCCTTCCCCTCTCCCCCGCTCCAGGTCCGCCGCCAGCCCCAAGCCCCCCACCAGCCATGAGCTCCTCCGGAAAGGACCACCTCGGCGCCAGCAGCTCAGAGCCCCTCCCAGTCATCATCGTGGGTGAGTGTCAGTGCCAGCCGGGGAGGGGCTCCACTGAGCCTTCCGGGTACCCCCCAGGTCTGAGGGCAGGAGCTGGGCAAGTCCAGGCCTGGCTTCTTTTTTTGTATTTTGGGGGTTTTTTTGTTTGTTTGTTTTTGTTTTGAGACAAAGTCTCACTCTGTCACCCAGGCTGGAGTGCAGTGGTGCGATCTTGGCTCACTGCAACCTCCGCCTTCCGAGCTCAAGCGATTCTCCTGCCTCAGCCTCCCGAGTAGCTGGGATTACAGGTGCCCGCCACCACGCCCGGCTAACTTTTGTATTTTTAGTAGAGACGGGGTTTCGCCATGTCAGCCAGGCTGGTCTCGAACTCCTGACCTCAAGTGATCTGCCTGCCTCAGCCTCCCAAAGTGCTGGGATTATAGGTGTGAACCACCGTGCTTGGCCCAGGCCTGGCCTCTTTACAGTGGTCTTTAAATTCAGCCATTGAGTGTTTACTATGTGGCCAGTGCTAGGCTTAGCAGTTTATAAACTATCATTCCCTTTTACGCCTCCGAGAACCCAGGGCTCTAGAACACACCCATCAGCTGGAGGCAACCCAGCGTGGGGCAGGGAGGCCTGGTCCTGAGCCCACACTGGTCCCATGACTACCCTGTGCCCAGCACTGTGCTTGGTGCCCACACGAGAGGACACACAGCAGCGGCTTATGATTCCTGTCCTCTGTCTGCAAAAATGGGGACAGATGACCCCCCAGTATGCAGGCATCTAGCTGAGCCACGTGAGATGGTCATTTCTGTAAGGCAAAAACAGATGGGTGCCTGCGATTTCTTATGGTTCCTCCTGGTATCCTACATATGAGTAATATTCTGAATCAGACGAGATAAGGTGAGGGGAAAGGACGGATAAAAAGAGAAGCGCTATCGCAGGGCTGTGCCTGGTGAATTGCCCAAGAAGCACCACAGATGGTGGCGCAGTTCTTCAGACATGCAAGCAGCAGACCCAACAGGTGGCCCGGCACCCCTGAGCACCCACGAGCACCCACAACTCAAGCTCGCCCCCAGGCCACGTAGCAGTCTGTGCTACATTCACTCATGCATCTGACCTAGTTCTTAGCAATCTCAGAATGTCAGTCGTGTTGTCAGAGGTTCCCTCTGTCTGGGTTTTCATCCCGGCTCGTCTACCTTCCAGCCGTGTGACCACAGGCAAGTTACTTCACCTCGCTGTACCCATTTCCTCAAGGATAAAAGGAGGAAAAGAGTAGCACTTACCTCGCGGAAGCTATTGTGAGGCTATTGCGAAAGCTCTCAGTACAATTCCTGGCACAGAGGAGGCTCTCAGCAGTTATTCATTCCTTCTTTTTTAAATTATCATTAGGCACAGTGTCTGGCACAGGCTAAGGGCTTAATCAATATTTTATTTTTATGAATGAAGGATACATGAATGAATGTGCCACATCTAGATCCAAGCGTTCCACAGTAGTATCTCCCACCTGAAAAGGCCACCCCTTTAACCTCCACCGTCTCTCCCCAGGTAACGGCCCCTCTGGGATCTGCCTGTCCTACCTGCTCTCCGGCTACACACCCTATGTGAAGCCAGATGCCATCCACCCACATCCCCTGCTGCAGAGGAAGCTCACCGAGGCCCCGGGGGTCTCCATCCT